>NC_088979.1:37117148-37397148 GCF_963932015.1 Anas acuta
GGCTTTCCTCAGACAGATAGTGAAACAGCGTACCTGTTACACCTGAGGACTTGCTCATGCAAGTGGTGACCATAATTTTAGCTCAATCTGTGTGCTGGAAAAACTGACAGACAGACATCTTGCTCAGCAGATGAGGGCCAATGGAATATGCACCAATCAAAGCAAAAAAGCAAAACAAAACCAACCAACGAAACAAACAAAAAACACCCCCAAAAAAAGCAAAAATAATATGACTGTTAGTCCATCAGGCCAAGAGCACACAGAGCTCTTCTGCATTGTAGCTATCTGCATGACAGGATCTCCCCTTGAGTACGGATGCCTCTCAAAGTCACACCTGATGCAAAGATCCCTTACTCCTTACAAGAGAGTCCTTGCTGCAACAGAAGCATTGCAATCTTTGTTAAAATTTATCTTGGATTGACTGTGCCCGTGTAATTCTTAGACATAAACCATTAACCAAATCTGGGACTGGATTAAGCTAGAACCCAAGCTCTTTAGCTGTTCAGTGCAAGAAGTTTAGTAAACAAGGGGGACCACTCTGAAATTTGTGACTCAGTGGGAGGGTATCCTGACTTACCCTGTCCTCTATGCAGTAAATAAATGTACCTTTCAATCTTGAATCACTGTTCTATTTACAGTTAAGCTTTGTTAGATCACTACATTATATCAATAAATACATTGTTGTTTGTCTTTTGAATGTATGATTTAATCTGCAACAATGGATAACTGAAAAACAGAATCATCTCGGTTGGAAGAGACCTCCAAAATCACCTAGTCCAACCTAACACTAACAAGTCTTCCACTAAACCATATCACTAAGCTCTACAGCTAAACTTTAAGCTTTTAAAGACCTCCTAGGAAGGTGACTGAACCACTTCCCTGGGCAGCCTATTCCAATGCTTAACAGCCCTTTCAGTAAAGAAGTTCTTTCTTAATATCCAACCTAAACCTCCCCTGGTGCAACTTTAGTCTGTTCCCTCTCATCCTGTCACCAGGCATGTGGGAGAATAGATCAACCTCCACCTCACTACAGCCTCCTTTAAGGTACCTGGAGAGTGTGATAAGGTTGCCCCTGAGCCTCCTCTTTTCCAGATTGAGCAATCCCAGCTCCGCCAGCCACTCCTTTTTAAGATTATTTCTTCAGACCCCTCACCAGCTTCATTGCCATTCTCTGGACTCATTTGAGCACCTCAATGTCCTTCTTGTAGTGAGGGGCCCAAAACTGAACACAGTACTTGAGGTGAGGCCTCACCAGAGCCAAGTACAGGGGGACAAGCACTTCCCTAGCCCTGCTGGACACACTGTTTCTGACACAAGCCAGGATGCCGTTGGCCTTCTTGGCCACCTGAGCACACTGCTGGCTCATATTCAGCCGACTATCAACCAATACTACCAGGTCCTTCTTCACCAGGCAGCTTTCTAACCACCCATCTCCCAGCCGGTAGCGCTGCTTGGGGTTGTTGTGCCCCAGATGCAGGACCCAGCACTTGGCTTTGTTGACCTTCATACAGTTGGCTGGCCGATATGCCTAGATCTTTGACTTGGAAAGGTAATGAATCAGTAGAAGACTCATGGATAAAAGTCAGAGGATGGACCAGCACAAATGATGTTATGGTATTTGCCTGCTAGACACTCTCTAATCAAGAAAGTGAAGTAATTTAAGATCAGGTCCTGTGAAGATTATGGATAAAATATTGGAAGTCATTTCAGATCATGTGAAAAAGAAGAATGTGATTGGCCAGAAAGTATTTTCCAAGGGCAAATTGAGCTTAATTAAGCAGCTTGCCTGCTACAGTGAAACATCTAGCTCAGTTAGACAAAAAGTGAATGTTATTTATGAAATGCAAAAATTGATGTAACTTTCCAAGACTTGCTTTGGAGAATTAGAAAGTAGGTATTCTTTATTAACAGCACTGGCTACATGGGGGATAATTCCACCGAACATGTACACTTAAGCAAGACTTTTTTATGGTACAATGATATGCATATTAATGCAATTTCCAATAAAGGGAAGTGGGTTTTTTAATGGTTTCTCAGAACTAATTATTGTATTGTCCCTCCACTACTTTTGCACGTACAGCACCCTCTAATGGTCGCACTTTGGGGTATCTCTGATGAGGGCTTGTCGTCTTCACCTTGTACTTTCTCCTTTCCATTTTTGCTCATGCTCTGTCATTGTTTATCTGCTTCAGCAATTTTGCTTTCTTACTAACTCAGCTAATTTAATTGTTTAAGTTCTACTTTGGGCACTGTGTTCCTTCTTCAGCCTTGATGTGCCCTGGCGAGGCCTCACCTGGAATGCTTTGTCCAGTTCTGGGCTCCCCGGTACCAAAAAGACAGGGATCATCTGGAAAGGGTCCAGTGGAGGGCCACAAAGATGATATGGGGCTTGGAACATCTTCCTTATGAAGAAAGTCTGAGAGACCAGGGTCTGTTCAGCCTGGAGACAAGAAGACTGAGAGGGGATCTCATCAATGTGTATAAATACCTGAGGTATGGGAGATAGAGGGATTTGGCCAACCTCTTTTCAGTGGTTTACAGGGATAGGACAAGGAGTAGTAGTCAAAAGATAGAGCACAGGAAGTTCTGCAACAGCTTGCCAAAGAATTTCTTCATGGTGAGGGTGACAGAGCACTGGAACAGGCTGCCCAGGGAGGTTGTGGAGTCTCCTTCTCGGGAGATATTCAAGGCCCATCTGGATGCCTACCTGGGCAGCCTGCTCTGAGGAACCTCCTTTGGCAGGACCTTTCAAGGTCCCTTCCAACCCCTTCAGTTCTGTGATTCTGTGATTTTGTGGCTAGAGCTGAGTCTTATTCTGCAAGGCTGATACAACAATTTAGCAATTTCAGCAATCCCTTCATTTTACTGTTACATAATTTGTGTTTTATACTCATTGTTTCATTTACCTTGAGTTCAGCAAAGCCTTTTACATATTTTTTCATAGTCCCATTAGTCTTCATAGAACCAAAATGGATATGGGCTGGAGAAATAGACAATAAGATTGGTGAAAAATTGAGTGGTGTATCTATTTTGAAAAATTGTCATCAGGTTAATAGGATTAGTATAGATGAAAACTGACTGTAACAAGAAAAGTTCTGACATAAAATGACTGCTAACCACAGACAAGAGAAAATGTCTGCCAGTGTGAAAACTCAGCCTGGAAACCAGGCATTAGAACTTTGTCCTCAGCTTAGGCACTTGGCCTAGAAACCAAGGACATCACTGAAGTGTAGCTGAATACCTACGAGAGGAATCCTGAAAATACCATTAATAAGAATTAAATAAGAAACTGAGGAACAACTTATTGTTTGAGTAAGTGGGAATCAATGTGATGAATAAAATTACATTTCAAGAAAATCGAGGTAAATAAAAAACATCATCTATTGGTTGTATCAGGAAGAAGACTGAAATTAATAGCTCTCATTATTTATCTAAGTGGTGGTGTTCTACTCACTCTCGTGTCTCAATGAGATAAAGAAATCTTGATTTTTACCCAAGATGGAACTTCTTTCTTTGAGAAACCTCCCATGCTGCACATACTCATTTCTTTCTATTATTTCATTTTGTTTCAGTTCCCTCCTTAAACAAGCCTTACTTAAATGTCGGATTAACTCCACCATGCTACAATACCAAACACTAAATTCTACAACACTCCACAGACTTGATGTGAATCAGCCTGGAGAAGAGGAGGCTCAGGGGCGACCTTATTGCTCTCTACAGGTACCTTAAAGGAGGCTGTAGTGAGGTGGGGGTTGGCCTGTTCTCCCATGTGCCTGGTGACAGGACGAGGGGGAATGGGCTTAAGTTGCGCCAGGGGAGTTTTAGGTTGGATGTTAGGAAGACCTTCTTTACTGAAAGAATCATAGAATCATAGAATCATAGAATATCCTGAGTTGGAAGGGACTCTTAAGGATCATCAAGTCCAACTCTTGACACCGCACAGGTCTACCCAAAAGTTCAGACCATGTGACTAAGTGCACAGTCCAATCTCTTCTTAAATTCAGACAGGCTCGGTGCAGTGACCACTTCCCTGGGGAGCCTGTTCCAGTGTGCAACCACCCTCTCTTTGAAGAACCCCCTCCTGATGTCAAGCCTAAATTTCCCCTGCCTCAGCTTAACCCCATTCCCGCGGGTCCTGTCACTGGTGTTAATGGAGAAAAGGTCTCCTGCCTCTCGACACCCCCTTACGAGGAAGTTGTAGACTGCGATGAGGTCTCCCCTCAGCCTCCTCTTCTCCAGGCTGAACAGGCCCAGTGCCCTCAGCCGTTCCTCGTACGTCTTCCCCTCCAGGCCTTTCACCATCTTCGTAGCCCTCCTCTGGACACTCTCCAACAGTTTCATGTCCTTTTTATACTGTGCTGCCCGGAACTGCATACAGTGCTCGAGGTGAGGCCTCACCAGCGCAGAGTAGAGCAGGACAATCACCTCCCTTGACCTACTAGCGATGCCGTGTTTGATGCACCCCAGGACACGGTTGGCCCTCCTGGCTGCCAGGGCACACTGCTGGCTCATATTCAACTTGCTGTCTACCACGACTCCCAGATCCCTCTCTTCTAGGCTGCTCTCCAGCGTCTCATCGCCCAGTCTGTACGTGCAGCCAGGGTTTCCCCGTCCCAGGTGCAGGACCCGGCACTTGCTCTTATTGAACTTCATGCGGTTGGTGATCGCCCAGCTCTCCAACCTATCCAGATCCCTCTGCAAGGCCTTTCCACCCTCATTCGAGTCCACAACTCCTCCAAGTTTGGTGTCATCAGCAAACTTGCTCAAAATACCTTCTATTCCTACATCCAGATCGTTTATAAAAATATAGAAAAGTACCGGCCCTAAAATGGAGCCTTGAGGGACCCCACTGGTGACCGCCCGCCAGCCTGACGCAGCCCCATTTACCATAACCCTTTGGGCCCTGCCCGTCAGCCAATTGCTCACCCAAGAGTTATTAGACACTGGAAATGGCTGCCCAGGGAGGTGGTGGAGTCACCATCCCTGTAAGTCTTTAAAAGACGTTTAGATGTAGAGCTTAGGGATATGTTTTAGTGGGGACTGTTAGCATTAGGTCAGAGGTTGGACTCGATGATCTTGAGGTCTCTTCCAACCTAGAAATTCTGTGTGATTCTGTGATTAACACTCTGTCTGTCACTTTGGTTCCACTTCTAGGCCCATTTCTAGGGGTGGTCAGTCTCTTCTCAGATTGGTTTTTGAACTCCTTTGGTGGTTGGCTTCTTTGGAGATTGCTTTTCTATCACAGTGTTCTTGATAGTGGCAATATATATTGATTTGCAATATATAATCTTTAGTAAGCAGAGCCTCCATGCCTTTGCGTAAAAAAGAATCCTAAAAACTCACTGTTGTGATCTCTATATACCCAAGGGCTGGATAACCTCCTCTTTTTCTTGGATCATGACACTGGTGTAGGAAATCCAGCTGACATCTGGTTATTTGTGGTACCTCTCATGGGATCAATACTAGGGACAGTACCATTTAATGTCTTTCTTAGCAACCTGGATGATGGCATAGAGTGCCCTCTCAGCAGGTTTGTAAACACTTTGTAATAAGGTAAATGGTCAATGTGCTGAATGGGGGTGATAATTAGAGGGATTTTGAGAAACTAGAGAAAAGGGCTGACAGGAATCTAATGAAGTTCAACAAAAACAAGTACGAAGTCTTGCATCTGGAATGAAATAACCCCAGACAGCAGTTACAGGGTTCAGGATGATGGACAAGAAAGCCTCTGCTGCTTTTTGCAGAAAAGACTTTGAGGATCTGATGGACAGTGAATAAGAGTCAGCAGTGTTCAGTGAAGGTCACCCAGCTGTTTGACTCTAGCCAGGAGGCTCAGGGAAGTAATTTTTTTCCTGCCATTGGTCAACAGTGAGACCACATAAACAGTACCATGTCCAGCTTTTTGCTTCTCAGTACAAGAAAGACAGGATTCTAGCACAGGCCACGTGAGGAAAAGGAAAACTAGATTTTGTTCATGAGGCTAAGGAAAGATTTTTTAGGGTCTTCAAGCACTTAATGGAGGGCATAGTAAGGATGGATCCATATGCTCCTTAGCTGTGCAACAAGAAGCAACAGGCACAGCTTGGAGCAGTAGAAATTTTTACTCAATAAAAACAATTAAACAACAGAGTTGGTTAGAAACACTTGAACAGGTTGCCCAGGAAGCCTATGGACTTTCCAACCTCAGAGATTTTCAAAACTCAGTGGACAAGGCCCTGAACAACCTGTTCTTGTTGGACCTATGTTGAGCAGAAAGTTGGACTAGGTGACTCCCCTACAACCTCTATGATTCAATGATTTAATGATTCTATTAGTAAGGTTTTTAAAGAAAAAAAAAATTATGCACTCTTTTTGTTCATTTGTTTTTGAAGTGCTAGTAGAAAATTATAGCTGTCTAAAAATGAAAGAACAAAAAATAAGCTGCAAATTTACCATTGTAAACCAACATGAAGAGTTTCCTCTACCTTTTTTTTTTTTTTTCCAAAACAATAATTTTGTTGTTGTTGTTGTTGTTTGTTTTTTTTTTCAAAGATCTTTTTTTATTATATTTCCTAGGGAAATATTAAAAATGTTAAGCCTTAGAATTCCTTGACCTTTGGGAAGCCTGGATCAGAACGTAAGGCAGACTTTTGAATATGTCAGCTTCACTCTACAGGTAAGTAATTAAGCTACAAAACAAGGATATTGACATGCATGATTTTCACTTGTTTCCTTTAAATGATTTTCTAACTAGCACTGGAAGCTCATAGAAAGTCTCTAATGGATCTTTATACTTCAACATACAATTCTTTGGAATTATACAAGCTGAAAATATACCTATGAAGGTTAGTTGAAATATAACCTCTATAAACAGTCACTTTGTACTTCTCAGTCAGATTTGAATGTCTTTGTTCATAGTGCATGTTTAATAATTGTGACCAACCAAAATATGTAGAATTAAATGAAAATTAAAAGTTGCCAAGATAGGTTGTGTTGTTTCCATCCTGGAAGGCTGTGGTGGTTTTACTCAGGTGGGCAGCCACATTCCACCATGGCCACCCTCTCACTCCCCTCCTCAAAGAGGAAGGGGAAGAAGATGTGACAGAAAGAGCTCAAGGTTTGAGATTTAATTAAAAGGAAAAGGGAGAAAAAAAAAAAAAAAAGCACAGAGAGAGAAAAAGCAGTTGCTCTCTACTTCTCATCAATGAGCCATATTTGGCCACGTTCTGGTAAACAGGGCCTCAATACACATAGCAGTTGTTCGAGATGACAGATGCTTCTAAAATGAGAGCCCTTCTTTCCCTTCCCACATTTTATTGATGGGTGATGGGTGCCATTGATGCCATCCATCACCATATTGATGGGTGATGGGTTAAGGGATATTCCATGCCATCATATGGAATATCCCTTTGGTTGGTTTAGGTCAGATGCCCTGGTGATATCCCCTCTTCATCATGTGCCCACCCCCAGCCTGCTGGCTCTTGGGGGCTTGGAGGGAGTCCTGATGTGGTGCCAGTGTTGTGTAGCAAAAGACACAACACTGGTGTGATACCAATGCTGTTCTAGTTACAAGTGCAGAGCACATCACTATATGGGCTGCTACAGGGAAAGTCCCAGCCAGACCTAGCACAAAGGCTTTCAAGATCATACTAAGTATAGTCCAGAACATGTTGGTCTGAGCACACAGTTGACTTTACTTTGAACAGGATGTTGGACTAGAGACATCCTGAGTCTTAATCATCATGCTATCCTAAAATTTTATGCAGACAGAGGTATTCATCCCATGAGGATTTTAATATAAATTCCTTCTCCTATTTCATTCTATCAAAACGTACAAATTCTAACAGTTTTTAAATCTGGAGTGGGGTGTAGAGGACCACTAATAAGAAAATTAGAAATCTAGCTTAAAATGAAAAACAAACAAACAAACAAAAACCAACAAATATACAAGCAAATTAAACTAACATATCCACACAAAAAACTCTGTTGACTATTTTATCTATTACAAAAGGACCATTAATTACATAATTCATTAGATGTTCTTTCTTTTCACCTAACAGTTTGGACTTTCAAACACCTTAAATATAAAAAAAACATTTTTTCATAACTGGTAGGTAAACTATACACCTAAACAAAGATGAAATAGCAAAATGAGTCATTATGTTTGTCTTGATACTATTTATTTAAAGGAAAAGGTTGCTTTAATAATATCTATTTTACTTTTTCCTTTTCTCTTTTCCTTGGAGGAAGATAAATACAGAGATATAATTTTATATTAATTAATATTTATATTAATTAAAATGGTTTCCTTTTGATCCTGTCTAATATGGGTAGAAATAAATTCACCATCCTTCATATTCAAATATATTTTTAGTTCTCTTCCATTGTAATATGTTTCTGCTTTACTGAAAACCAAATGGTTTAAATGTCTTCACTTGGCTGGGTAGAATGTTACAAAACAGTCAGTGATAAAAATTCACAACTCCCAAAGCATAACAACATGAATAAAATTCACTTGCAATATTGTCAAACAATCTTTGCATTTTACTTATATTCTTTTCTCCCTCAGGCATCCTGATACTTCATGGCATCTTACTGGCTAATACAAGCCTTAAGCAATGGGAAAAGAGAAGAGCAGCCAATGTTTGTATTAATCCACAGTATGATAAATTGTACTGAGAAATATTTAATAGTTGTAGTTACCAGAGCACAGGAGTACTATGAAATTTCTTGCTCTATTTTATGAAGCATTAAACTGTTCAAAATAACTATTGCATCTAGATTCCATCCATAAATCAAGTCAGGCCAATGGCAGCAAAGTGATGGATATCCACCCATCTAAGGGATTTGATCATAAGACACAAGCTAAAACAGTGACAAGGCAGAGATAAATGTTTGTGTTCCGATTACCATCCCAAGGTCAGAGTGCCTATGCATATCAATGACAAATTTCAACTAACACTCTAAGAATAACAATCTAGAAAAGTATAACAGCAAACTGAAAAAGAAATTGAATTTTAATGAAGTTGTCTATTCTGATTGTCTAAGAAAATATTTATAGTAAACTAATCAAACAGAGATTGGAATCTGTTCTTGCATAGGGCCTGTTTTTTTTTGTGTGTTTTTTTTTTTTTTTTTGAAAATAATAACCTTGTCCTGGGTTTTAATGTTTGTTTGTTTCTTTTCTCATTTATTTAATTTTACAAGGATGTTAACATACATAACATTGAAAAAAAAAAAAAAAGTGTAAATTCTTTATTTCTTGAGTGGAAAAATAAACCAAAAGAGAATAAGAATTTGCAAGTATGAAAGTCATGCACTACTAATTCTAAAATGACCATGTGTTTATACAAAGTCTTGGTAAGGTTGCACACAATTATTTAACATTGTCATTTGCATAAGTTAAAAACAGAAGATAGTGGGAGTTGTATTTCAAGAACATAATTTATGTTAAAATAACTCATTAACTTCCTAAAGAAGGCTGATTGCTTTCTACATTTATAATTTATAGTATTTTTTTTCAGGTACGTGAGATTTGAAACTATAATTTTCACCAATAAATAAATAAATAAACAAACAAACAAACAAAGAAGATAAAATAAGGACACCACACTAAAAGCTTACTTATGATGTTAGACTTTGAGTGTGTATGAGTGTAGTGGATGTTTTAACAAAATTCATGTTTGTCTATCTGACATCAGTGTCAAGTCCATAGGGCACACCCTGGTGCTGGTGGTACTTATTTATTTATTATATATATTTATTTCAGCAGTTCTCTTTCAATTTGTCTCTCTAACTTCTGTGAATTGCAGTAGAAAGAAAAAATATGAAGTTATGAGTAATTAATTCAGTCTATAATAAAACTCTTAAGAAAAATGATTTTATGAACTGCACAATACTTCACTAAACCTTTATACTCATAACTGAAATTTACTGGATTAGCAAGCTTTGAGTTCTTGAGTTGTTGTAAAAAAACTGAATAAATTACTGTTTGTTTTTTTTTGTTGTTGTTGGTGTTGGTGTTGGTGGTTTTAATGAAAAACAAGTAAACAAAGACCCCTAATCCCTTCTGCTTAGGTAATAGATGACAAATTATTTTTAAATTTAAGCACTTATATGTTTGATTGTATACATTTATTGTATATATTTATTTATAAACTGACACACGTATAATGTCCTCTACTTTCAGGTGAATCATCAGTGAAACTACTACATAACAAAGAATTCTGAAACACTCATTTATATTTTTCTTTTGCAAATTTTAGATGAAGATAAATCATTTATTTATTTATTTTAGCCTGATATTTCTCCTTCTTTTATACTCAGCCATAGCTTTTTCTAAGTTTTCAGTGTTTCAGATAAGTTCAGGTGTATCTATGACACACTTATACACACACACACAAACACTGTAAAATATATTAAGCAGGGATTAAAATATAGTGAAAGAAAAGTGTATCTTGAAATAAACAAATAAGAGAAAACACTGGTTTATTAAAAAGATTTAGAATTAAATAAGCAGATATTCTGTTACAACCTACTCTCCTCTCTCTTCCTTTCCCCTCCCCTCTCTCTTCCTTTCCCCTCCCCTCTCCTCCAACAAACAAACAAAAGAACACTGTCCTTAAGAGTTTCTTAATCTTTATTTAAGTCTTTATTATTTAAGTCTTTATTACAACAAAGGGGAAGGTCTTATGGATAAGCAAAACTGATCTGAAAATATTCTTACTTTTTTATTGTTATTTTTTAATAAATGACTTATTTCTGCTTTATCTGTGAAAAAGGAAACAAACAAACAACAAAGGTACTTTGAGTAGCAAATCAATTACTTCATTTGGTTCCATATTCTTAGAGGACTGAACCTGCTGTAAAGAAAATCTCTGATACCCTCTACCAGCCATTTTTATGCATTAAATCAGTACAAAGAGAATCAGAAAATAATTAGTAATCATGAAGGTTGTTTTTTTTTTAAAAAAAAAATAAAAGAAATGCAAAGAAAAATGTTAACATGATTGCCATCTTCATGTCTTCCGTCTCATTGTGATTATGAAAGTAGTTCTGAACATTCTGGAAACAGTAAAAGTACATACTCTTAAAAATTATAAGCAGGGGAAATTGTGTAGGAAACTTGTTTCCTATGGGGGAAAAAAAAAAAAAAAAAAGATTGGCATGACTTTGTCTGCAGGGAGATCAATGAAATAATGCACTGTATTTAAATGTTTCATTGTTTCATGCAAGAAAAAGAACAATATTAATTATAGCCTTTAGCATTTTCATGGCAATCCTTTGATAATTATAGTTCAAGAGAAAGAACAGAAGTAATTTAAAGATGTGTTTCTTTATAAGGTATCTAATTTTAATTTTTCTTAGAAAAGAGGACATTTCAAAGGAGAACTTTTCTCTCTCTCTCTCTCCCTCTTTTTTTTTTTTTTTTTTTGGAGGGGGTAGATTTGCTCTGTTTTCACAGAAGTAACAAAACTATAAACTGTCAAGAGAGTTCTTTAATAAGTGTTATATTTTCAGCTGCATTCATAGTGGTAAAGTTGCTTATTGATAGTATGTTAAATGGCATCAGTTTCAACAGTACCTCCTTCTTTTATCCAGTTCTTATTGCTGAGCATGACTTCACATGGTATGGAATATTTCTTTGGTCAGTTTGGATCAGCTGTCCAAACTACGTCACCTCCCAGCTTCATGCAGGCAAGGCAACATGAGAAGCAGAAAAGACTCTGTGTAAACACTGTTCAACTATAATTAAAACATCAATGTGTTATAAACACTATTCTCATCACAAATATAAAACATAGCACCATACAAACTACTATGAACAAAATTAACTCTATCCTAGTTAAAAATAATACAGCACCAAAACCAGTCAATTAGAGCAATTAAATGAGACAGAAAGCAGTCAAGGATAGATGTATCTTCCGACACAGGCAGTTGTTACAGTAGTTATAAGTGAAATTCTTATTAAGAAGAATGCAAATGAAAAATAGTGTCACATCAAATTCTCAATAGGTAACTAATTGTCTAACGTATGATACTAGTCTAGGCTTTCATCTGCGACAAATACATGCTTTCAAAAGATTATTAACCTTTTTTCTGTAGTCTCGCTCTTTTTCACACCTGGGGCCTCTCTTTTGTTCTCCTCTTTTTACCTCATTCAGTCACAGCTGGTTATTATCCGACCATATAAACATTCTTCTGGCTTCCAAAGTCCAATTTTTGTCAGGCTAGGACTCCAGAGTATAATATCCTAGGTATGAACTTTAACCACTATAGTACTAGGATTACGGAGAATGTTTAATATGTGCCACATTTAGTTTGCAAGTTATTTTGGATATGCCGGGAGGAACAAGCATAAAGATGTATGTCATAGTTTGCTATACATGCCTGAAGTATGATTGAATTGAATTGAGATCATCTGTATTAATACTGTAATATCTTTATATAGATTTCTTTCACATGCATTTGTATTTCTTGGTTTTAGATTTATGGTTTGCTTTTAAAAAGTAAAATAATTCAGAAGCCTGTTTGGTGAGATTTCTTTCTTTTTGGCTTTCCACTTCTTTCCCTTCCAGGAAAAGGAGAAAATATATAAAAAAAAAAAGAATATGAAAATAAACTATATATTTGAAAGCCTGTAAAATTTCAAATGTTTAAAAGTGCACATTATTTCTTCTTCTTCTTCTCTTTTTTTTTTTCTTCTTCTTCTTCTTTTTCCTCTTCTTCTTTTTCTTCTTCTTCTTCTTCTTCTTCTTCTTCTTCTTCTTCTTTTTCTTCAACTGCTTTGAATATCTATTTTTTCTGAATTTGTATTTCCACTTAGATTGTGAGCCAAAAATGAATAGTTTTGAGTGGTGGATGAAAATCTGTTTTCTCACAGTTTATGAGAACTCTGAATGTTTTCTTGTAAGTGGTTATGAATCAGAATGAAAATATGCTGGAAATACAATGTTGACAATATATCGAAGATAAAAAAATTGCATTGAATCAATTGAATTTTATATTTATATTATTTTTATTAATCACAAAAACACAGAATCACATAATTGTAGGGGTTGGAAGAGACCTCAAGAGATCATTGGGTCCAATCCCCCTTCCAGAGCAGGTTTCCTAGAGCAGGTTGCACAAGTAGGTGTCCAGATAGGTCTTGAATATCTCCAGAGAAGGAGACTCCACAACGTCCCTGGGCAGCCTGTTCCAGTGCACCGTCACCCTCACCGTGAAGAAGTTCTTTCACATGTTGGTGCAGAACTTCCTGTGATCCATTCTGTGGTCATTGCTCCTTGTCCTGTCCCCCCCACAGACCACTGAAAAGAGGTTGGCCAAATCCCTCTGTCTTCCTCACCTCAGGTATTTATACACATTAATAAGATCCCCTTTTTGTCTTCTTTTCTCAAGACTGAACAGACCCAGGTCTCTCAGACTTTCCTCACAGGAGATGGCTCCAGGCCCTGTATCATTGTGGCCCTCTGCTGGACACTTTCCAGGAGATCCCTGTCTTTTTTGTACCGGGAATTAAACTGTATTTTGAATTTTTTTCTTACCTTATAGAAAGATTAATTCTTTCAAAGAATTCCAAAACTATTTTTAAAAGAATCATGTTTATTTAATTTAATAAATGATTAGCTATTTTTTGACAGTCACAATACTTAGTTTTTACATTTTTATGGAGTATGGAGATGCAGTAAAGAGTAGGACTGAAAATTAACATTTTCCTGTTAGCCCTTAAGTGTTGCTATTTTTTTTTACACAGATGGATTTTATAGACAAAAATATTTCAACAGCACTTAGAGCATTTAAAGCATTCTAAAAGTTCATTAAATGATATCTGAAGGATAGATTTTCTGAGGCAGATTTTTCTTCCTAGCTGTTAGAGCATCACAGAGAGAAGTACATCCCTAAGTGAATATGAAAGTACATACCTAGGTGAATGATTTTATTTTTTTACCATTATGTGTGAGATGATTAGGGGGCCTCCTTGCAGATAAACTTCCCTTTCCCCATAGAATTACAGGCAGTACATTTGTCACTAGGTTCATTTATATTGTTGATGGTTCAAGGAGTAGGTAGGTAGTAAATGATGAGATGGACTTAAAAGCCTTAGAGTTACTATCTCCAGAAAAACATTGATAGAATACTATTTTTATGTTATTTTTATACTTGCAGGTAAGCTTCAGAACCAATGAACCTGAAATATGGCTTCCCATCCAAAGTATTCATGAATATATTGCTATAGTGTCTGAAGTGCTTAATGCAATCTATGGACTTAAACTGAGACTGTAGAAGGAACGTGTGAAATATACATCTGCAGTCCTTCTATACACCATAATTAACATGCTATTCATTTTTATCACAGGCTTTTTATAATGGAAAAAATAAAAATAAAAATCCTTCATTTCTTCCTAGGTCTCAGAGAAGCTCTCTAATAGAAACTGCAGGAAATGTTAGAGGGTTAGCTTTTTTTAATAAAGGGTGATGCATTTCTGAATATGATCTTAGTTTTTCCTTAAACAGTGATATTTACTATTAAGTCAGAGTAATTATTCTTTATTTTGTTTCTGTTTGCTACTGTTTGTTTCTGTTTTTATTTTCAGATACATAGTGCTATCCCTAACATTTTCTCTATTTCCTTCAAGTTAAGGAGGAAATCTGTGAAAATCCTTTAAACTTAACACTTTTGTTAGCTATTAGCTTATTTTCCTTTTACTTAATTTCTTTTTAGTTAATGGTCATAAACATCTAGAACGCAGCTCATCTCATCCAGACTCTACCTAGTCAGATATCATATAGTATACCATTCATATAGTCAGATTCATATAGTAGACCATGTTTCTCTCCATTGCCTATAAAAAAAGCTGATGGAGACTAGCTTAAATGTAAATATCAAGTCCATATGGGAGGAGCTCGACTCCCTCAAAGGTAGAGAGGCCTTGCAGAAAAAAAAAAAAAATGACAAATTACAGGGGTGAGCAATCATCAACTTCATGAAGTTCAACAAGAGCAAATGACAGATTCTGCAGCTAGGGTGGGGCAATCCTTGATTTATGTACAGACTGGGGGACAAGATGCTGGAGAGCAGCTCCACAGAAAGGAATCTGGGGATTCTGGTTGTTGGCAAGTTGAATGAATCAATTCACAGAGTGCCCTGTCAGCCTAAAGTGCCAACTACATCCTGGGGTGCAACATGCATGGCATTGCTAGATGAGGGAAGTGATTGTTCTGCTCTGCTCTGTGCTGGTGTAGTCTCACCTTGAGTACTGTGTGCAGCTTTGGGCACCACAATATATAAAGGATATAAAATTATTAGAGAGTGTCTGCAGGAGGGCTATAAAGATGGTGAAGGGTCTAGAGGGGAGATACATAAGGAGCAGATGAAGTCATTTGGATTGTTTAGCCTAGAAAAGAGGAGACTGAAGGGAGATATCATAGCGGTTTACAGCTTCCTCACAGGGAGGAAAAGAGGGGAAAGCACTAATCTCTTCTCTCTGGTGACAATGAAGCTGTGTTAGAAGTAGTTCAGGCTGAATATGACGAAATGATTCTTCACTGAGAGGCTGTCTAAAATTCATTTTAATTCACTAGTATTTCACTACTCAATAAACAGCTGTTCGAAGAGCAGCAGCTAAAAAGAAATGGCCAAAAATGTTCTAATTTTACCAACTTATTTATTTATTTATTTATTTATTTATTTATTTTCCCCCCACATGTTTATCCAAATATCTCAGGTTGGGTGAAAATTGCTTTTACAGAATATTAAAAAAAAAAAAAAATGTACTTATTTTTTTGCATTTGTTTCTAGTTTAAAACTGATGAAGTCAACCTATAAAGTTCACATCTTTTCTTGTTTTTTAATTATGTGAAACAATATGTTTAACATTTCTTTTTGTACTAAAGACATGCTACAACTCAAAAGAGAGCATTATGCAAAACTAACAATAAAGTTTTATAAATAACCTCAGTCTCATTTTAATGTTAGTTATTTAGTGATTGATATTTGGAAAGCCTGTGTGTAAACAAGTTTATCTCAGTAAAACAAACAAACAAGATAATAAAACCTCTTTCTTCTTTTTTTTTTTCTTTTTTTTTTTTTTTTTTTTATTTTCTTGAAAACATCAACACACTGAAAACAGCATAATGGGTTTATGTGAGCTTATTTATTATTGCCATCCCCAGGATGTCACCTGTAGTTTCCAAGCAGTTCCTGGAACATTACAGATAGCAGTAACATGCATTTAAACTTCTGCCAAATGCCAGAGACATGTCTCAATACACCATAGAACCATACTGTGAAAGACTGCTGTTTTTGAGCACCTTTTTTCTAGTATTGCTAAATCTTATTGTGTATCTAATATAACAGTGAAAGAACAGATGCAGGTTTAGGAAGGCAATATAGCTAAAAAGGATTAAACTATCCCCGTATTAGCAAAATGTTGTGGTTTACCCCAACCGGCAGCTAAACACCACGCAGCCGTTCGCTCACCCTCCCCCTCCCTCTCTGGGACGGGGGAGAGAAATGGAAAGTGAAGCCCGGGAGCTGAGATAAAGACAGTTTAATAAGACAGGAGAAAATAATAATAATAATAATAATAAAATAATAATAACAATAACAATAATAATACAATGATGATAATAGTACTACCACTAATAATATGTACAAACAAGTGATGCACAATGCAATTGCTCACCACCCGCTGACCGACGCCCAGCCTAACCCCGAGCAGTCCGGCCCCCTCCACTGTCTAGCCACCCCTATATATTGTTTAGCATGACGTCAGATGGTATGGAATACCCCTTTGGCTAGTTTGGGTCACCTGTCCTGGGTCTGTCCCCTCCCAGCTTTTACTGTACCCCCAGTCTGCCCGTTGGCAGGACAGAGCAAGAAGCTGAGATGTCCTTGGCTTAGTATAGGCACTGCTCTGCAACAATTAAAACATCGGGGTGTTACCAGCACTTTTCCCATCCTAAGCCAAAACATATCATTCTACCAGCTACTAGGAAGAAAATTAATTCTGTTCTAACTGAAACCAGGACACAAAATAATAACTTTCATGATGGGAGACCTGCTTATTCTTGATTATCTACTCCCTGAGTACTGTTTTTGCAAGAAGTTGCTTGCACTGAAATTTAAACTTATTTTCTGGACAGGAAGAAACTCGTTATTGTATATTTGATTGTTGGATTGTTTTTCTCTGCAACTACTGTGTACTCACTGCTTGATTCTAAGAATTCTGCACTGCGTTTAATTCTATGTGTTGACTATAAGTGGATAAAATCTTGAGGCAGAAACACACATTTCTA
The DNA here is from genome assembly GCF_963932015.1 of Anas acuta. Taxonomy (NCBI): domain Eukaryota; kingdom Metazoa; phylum Chordata; class Aves; order Anseriformes; family Anatidae; genus Anas; species Anas acuta. The sequence goes on from NC_088979.1 coordinate 37,134,429, forward strand.
TGATGCTTGTTTTTGTCTATATTAAGTCAGAAGAGTATGTTCCACTTCCGATAAAGAAATTGCTTCTGGTCATAATCAATATGTCAACAATCCAAGATCAAATCATAGAAACAGCATGGCCTGGGTTGGAAGAAACCTCCTTTGTGAGGAAGCTGTAGACTGTGATGAAGTCTCCCCTCTGTCTTCTTTTTTCTGGACTGAACAAACCAGGAGATTTCAGATGCTCCTCACATGTCTTGCCTTTCAGACTCTTCACCATCTTCATAGCCCTCCTTTGGACACTGCCTAACAATTATATATCTTTCTTATACTGTGGTTTCCAAAACTTCACACAGTAGTCAAGGTGAGATATCATCCCCCAGTCTGTACGTATAACCAGGGTTGCCGCTTCTCAGGTGTAGAATTGGGGACTTGCTCTTGCTCTTCATATTGTTGGTGATTGCCCAGCCCTCTAATTTGTCCAGATATATCTGGAGGCCTTACCACCCTTGACAGAGTGAACAGCTCCACCCAATTTGTTATTGTCCATGAACTTCCTCAAAAAAACTTAAAGTCTTTCACACAAATCATTTATGAAAACATTAAAGAGAACTGATCCTAAAATGGAGCCCTGGGGAACCCCACTAGTGACACATTGCCAGCCTGATGTAACCCCATTTATAAGAATGCTCTGGAACTGACTCATGAGCAAATTGTTCACCCATCTTACTATGCTTTTATCTAACTGTATTCTGGTCATTTTGTCCAAAGAATACTGTAAGAGACAGTACTGAAAGCTTTACTGAAATCCAGAAGGATTACATTGACTTTCCTTAGGTCATCTAGCTGGGTGATCTCATTGTAGAAGGAAATTAAGTTTGTTAGACATGACCTTCCTATAGTGAACCCATGTTGGCTCTGACCAATGACTGCATTGTCCTTCAGTTGTTTCTCAATAACTCCTAAAAGACTCTCCTCCGTAATTTCACCGGTCACTGAAGTAAGACTGACAGGCTTGTATTTGCCAGGATCTTCTTTCTTGCCATTTTGAAAATTGGGACTGCATATGACAGCTTTCAGTCGACTAGGACCTCTCCAGATTCTCAAGACCATTGAAAAATAATCAAGAGAGGTCCCGTGATGACATCAGCCAGCTCTCTGAATACCTTGGGCTGAATCTGATCAGGTCTCATGGACTATTATGCATCTAGGAGGAGCAGTAAATCCTGGACAAGTTCAGGGCTGAGTAGGAGTTTTTCATTCCCACAGTCACAGTCTTCCAACTCAAGGCGGCTGGGGTCCCAGAGTCTGTCACCAGTGTTGATGACTGAGGCAAAAAATACATTAAGTGTCTCTGCTTTGACTATGACCCTGTTTGTTAGGTGACCATGCTCATCAAGTGATAGATTGATGTTATCTCTGATCCTGCTTTTGCTGTTAACATATTTTAAAAAGCCTTTTTTGTTGTCCACCACACTGCTGGACAGTTTCAACTCTAACAGAGCCTTGGCTGCATGAATTCTCTCCCTAAAAAGGTGAGCAGCATCACTGTAGCCCTCCCATGTTGCCTGACCTTTCTTCCAGTGATCATAGACTTTTTCTGCCTAAGCTCTTGAAGGAGACCCCTGCTCAACCAGGTTGGTCTTCTGCCCCTCCTGTTTGACTTCTGACATTTTGGAATTGTCTGTTCCTTCACTCTTAGGAGGTGGTACTTAAAAACTGACCAGCACTGATGGACCCCAATGCCTTTAAAACTAGTTTCCCAAGGGACCTCACTAACTAGTTCCCTGAGCAGTCTGCTCTCCCCAAATACAGGATTGAAGTTTTGGTGGTACTTTTTCTGTTACCGCAAAAGTTTTAAACTCAACTACTTATGATCACTCTGGCCAAGGCAGGCATCTATCCCCACTTCACCTACAAGACCTCTCTTTTTATAAGCAACTGGTCTAGGAGGGTGTACTGGGTCTGGCTGGAATGTTAACTTTCCCTGTAGTAGCCTATACAGTGCTGTGTTCTGCACTTGTAGCTGGAACAACACTGTTATCACATCAGTGTTGTGTCTACTGATGAGCAGTGCAGCGATGCTGGCACAGCATCGGGACTCTCTCTATCCCTCCTAGGGGGTGGGCAAAAAGTGAGAAGAGAAACATCACCAGGGCAGCTGACCTAAACCAATCAAAGGGATGCTTTATTTTTTGTCCTTCTTCCTAAATATTGCAAAGGATGAAAGCAGACTTTTAAAGACAAAAGTAAATTTAGAAACCTAATGGAAGTGTTTTTAATGTTAACCTTTTGCCATAAGCTTTTTATAACCAGGAAAATTGACTTCTTCTGTATGTGACAACTGTATTGTGTATTTCTCCCACTTGGATAATTTACTTTCTCTTACTTCAAAGTAATAAATAAATAAACAAACAAACAAACATACAAATAAATAAATAAATTGGGCTTCTGTTATATGTAGGAAACAAGCTAAATTTAATTGAAATTGATGTTAACTGTATTTTTTCTTAATTGCTGCAAATGTAGGTCAACATTGACATGGACTTCATATAGCTTTTAATAGAACTGTGAATTATAAGATATTTTTGGATTTGCTTCAAGCATTAAGTTCTTCAAAAATGAAATGATTGGATTTAATATCTGATGCCTTCCCAGTGAGAGAAGATTTTGAGTGGCCTTTTATAAAAGAATATTCACTTTGGGAGTCTATAAGACTAGCTTTCTGTTCTAATGCAGGAATTCAAAATATATTTTCTATTGGACTTATATAACTTCTCAAGGAGAACACACACACACATATACATATATATATCACAGAATCACAGAATCGCAGAATTGTCTAGGTTGGAAGAGACCTCAAGATCATCGAGTCCAACCTCTGACCTAACACTAACAAGTCCTCCACTAAACCATATCACTAAGCTCTACATCTAAACGTCTTTTAAAGACCTCCAGGGATGGTGACTCCACCACTATCCCGAGCAGCCCATTCCAATGCCTAACAACCCTTTCAGTAAAGAAGTTCTTCCTAATAACCAACCTAAAACTCCCCTGGTGCAACTTAAGCCCATTCCTCCTCATCCTGTCACCAGGCATGTGGGACAATAGACCAACCCCCACCTCACTACAGCCTCCTTTAATGTACTTATAAAGAGCCCCTGAGCCTCCTTTTATCCAGGCTGAACAAACCCAGCTCCCTCAGCTGCTCCTCGCAGAACTTGTTCTCCAGACCCCTCACCAGCTTCGTCGCCCTTCTCTGGACTCGCTCAAGCACCTCGATGTCCTTCTTGTAGCAAAGGGCCCAAAACTGAACACAGTACTCGAGATGCAGCCTCACCAGAGCTGAGGACAGGGAGACAGTCACTTCCCTAGACCTGCTGGACACACTGCTTCTTATGCAAGCCAGGATGCTGTTGGCCTTCTTGGCCACCTGAGCACACTGCTGGCTCATATTCAGCCAACTATCAACCAATACTCCCAGGTCCTTCTCTGCCTGGCAGCTCTCCAACCACTCATCTCCCAGCCTATAGCTCTGCTTGGGGTTGTTGCACCCTAGGTGCAGGACCCGGCACTTGGCCTTATTGAACTTCATGCAGTTGACCTTGGCCCATTGGTGCAGCCTATCCAGATCCTCCTGCAGAGTCTTCCTACCCTAGAGCAGATCGACACACACACCTAACTTGGTGTCATCTGCAAACTTACTGAGGGTGCACTCAATGCCCTCATCCAGATCATCGATAAAGGTACTAAAGAGGACTGTCCCCAGTACCAAGCCCTGGGGAACGCCAGTAGTGACTGGTCTCCAACTGGATTTGACTCCATTCAACACAACTCTTTGGGCCCTGCTATCCAGACAGTTTCTAACCCAATGAAGCGTATGCCAGTCCAAGCCATGAGCAGCCAGCTTCTTGAGGAGAATGTTGTGGGAAACAGTGTCAAAAGCCTTACTGAAGTCAAGGTAGACCACATCCACAGCCTTTCCCTCATCCACCCAGCGCGTCACTTTGTCATAGAAAGAGATCAGATTTGTCAAGCAGGACCTGCCTTTCATAAACGCATGCTGACTAGGCCTGATCACCTGGTTGTCTTGCAAAACAAACAAACAAAAAACAGAGGGCACAGTTCATTTTTTAATCATAAAGGTGTCTAGCATAAATTTTTAAACATAAATGTGTCTAGTCCCACATTTCCTTAGGGTGTGATATCCAGTTGCTGGTGTAGAAGCTCAGAGATCACCCTTAAGTCCTGTGTCTCAGCTCTGTGTGAAAGTTCCCATTGCCTTAAGGCATCTGGCATTATCCATCTCTATCTAATGGAGATGAGAAGTTGTTAAGGAGATTGCAATTACTTTACATAATATGGGCAAATATTCATAAAAGATACAATCCATAAATTACATGTTATCAATAACTTCTTATTGGAAAAAATAAACAGAGACCAACAAGAAGAGAATTCTTTATTTATTTTCTAGCTATGCACAGGACTGAGATAGAATGACAAAAAAAAAAAAAAAAAAAAAAAAAAAGTGTAATAATGGTCACAGAAGTACTGTTGTTTACCAAAAAGTATGATATTACCTAAAAGTAAAATATTCAAAGGAGAAAAAAGGTACATGTGAGATATTCAATACTAAATTATAAGATTAATAGAAAAAAAAAATAAAAAGTACAGAAAATGTGATTATTTTTAAGGATAAATAAAAAAAAATGGTTAAAAGAGGAATAAATCACATGTGGCATGAAGACAATTTTTTTTTTTTAAGGATTCAGAATAATGGGTGCTTGTACACAACCAAAAATAAACTTGAAGTAAGAGTATAAATCATCAAACAGTATACAAGGAAAAAAAAAATCAAGGGTTAATTTTAGAGAATATTGTCTAAAAATATATACATATATTAAAGGGGAAAAGCTGTATTCGAATGAAGAAAGCACAGACTAGCAATGTAAAGATGTATCTTCAGGAACGTATGTACTATTTCCTCATTTACACTTCCCAAAACCAGTTATGCATTAAAAGTTACTAATATCTCCCCCAGTTTTTGATGCTTTGTCACTTGTCCATGATCTTCTAGGTCCTAATGTTGGTCATGTCCCTGCGAAGCAGACATATGGTGGGATGTTGTATGAGTGAGTACATGCAGGCAGCAGGAAAAACCACAGACTTACAGCTAAAGTAAAGAGATTTGTTTTCATACCTCACCAACCTCAATCCCTGAAGCCAATTCCAGAGGCACATAAGTGGGGACATAGGCACCACTAACCTTGGTCTATGATAGAAGATCACTGGCCTTCTGTTTACACCTATATATCGAAGGTTCGTTCAGGCACAGGTTTTACCACCATGTTGTGATGCCCACTGTGCTTCTATGATCTTCTCCAAGGCCAGGAGCTCAAGTGTCTGCCTCTGATTCTACTGAACACCTATGTTATCTATACACAGATACATTAGTTGGCAAACAGATAGAATATATACAGCAGTAGGTACAATTTATGTGCTTTTCTACATTACTGCTCATCAGAATTTATGCATTCCCAGCTGCAAGGTCACACTTGAGCGTATTACAGTCCTCATTGCCATTCTTGTGCTTTTAATGCATTCCTTCCAGCAGGTGTCAACAGGTGAGTTGTGAACTTCCCAAGTTCTCTATAGGAGGATTTTTTTTCAAGGGATTTTTTTGTTCATTTATTCTCTGAATGTTACACTGTAGCTTCCACCAGCCTCAACTGACACAAAAGATTATTTTTTGTTATGAAGTTACTACCTGGGTTTCTCACCAGTTTACTCTACATGGTATTCATAGAGCTTCAGCTATAGCAAGTTAGGGGCAATAGTCATTTGACCACTAGGGAACAGTTAAAGCCAGGTCAACCCAAGGCAAGCTGTGGCCAGCCCTCAGCACTGTCTTGCAAATGACCTGTAATTATTAATGGTAAAAATCATATACACTCTTTACTTCTCCACCCAATCTCAACATTCATTGCTGGTATAGGTAGCACTTTGACCTTACATGCTGTAAAGATGCTTGATCTATTTGAGGTGAGGAAGGTCTCATTCAAGGTGATAGTCTGCACAGGGACTGTGGAATTCATCCCTCAGGATTTCCCTTCAGAAGAGTTTTCTAAGCAGAAGGATCACAAAAACTATGTATTAAGAGGGACAAATGTCAAATCAAAGTTTGAAACAAATCACCGGACACTCTGAATAAAAGATTAATCCTTTTTACGAACTATGTGTCTGAGATATGAAAGGGTCTGTCCTTCTCTTTTCTCTGGCTATTCCTGTTATTTTTCCTGTCTCTAAAAGTTCAGAATTTGGCACACACTGTACCCTGATACCTAATTTACAAGCTACAAACTGATACAGCTAAAGTAACAAAGACTGTGATTTGAAGCTGGAGGGTGGTATATGTATTCAGCTTAACAAAGGAAAGTTTAATAGAAAGATCAGTTCCCACTGATGTACTTGGCATTATGAGTTGGTTTTAGGGGGGTTGTTCTTAGTATTTATCATCAAGGTTTTAAAAACAAGCAGGTTACTTTTCAGAATCTTAATTGCCCTGAGTTTTGTTTAAAACATTTCAGAGCAAAAATTGGCCATAAAAAGTGACTTCTGTGACGGAGTACAGAATAGCAGAGTAAAGCAGCCTTAAATAAAGCAGAACGTGGTTTCTCTAAATTTAAAGTCTAATATAGTTGTCTTGAAGATATTTAAATAATAAAAAAGTGACAATAGATCAGAATGAACTTCCTTTTTTTGTTGTTGTTTTTGGTTTATTTTGTTTAATTTTATCTCTTTATCATTTTTCGTTTCTGTTCTACTAATCAGTAGTTTCATAACTCTAGGAAATTCTTCAGCTGTCTTCAGCTGAACCAGATCTGAAAGTTATTCCAAAACCGAGCACAAGTCAATATCATACTGTTGTGGAAAAAAATAAAAAATTAAAAAAAAATCTGTGTTCTTTAGACACCATATGAGCTTGATCTGGGCCTTTTACATCCATGAAGATGTGGACTAATTCAAGAAAATCCCATCCAGGAAAAACAATAATGAGAAATCAGGTCAATATGACCCAAAATTTAAGAGTTTACACTAAAATTGTATGCTAATATTCAAATATGTAAAATACTGTATAAATAAATACATTAATATTTAAGGTAATACTTGACTTCATGTCTGCAATAAAGCAAGAAATAAATGTACCTAAATCACAGCAAAAATAAATAATTAAATAAAAAATAAAAAATCAAGATAGATACTAGAAAAATATCCACTGTAATGAACGGCACAGCCTGCCTGGGCTGGTCCTTGTTTAAGTTGCACAGTAGGTATGCTGTGATCTTTTACCTTACTGAACCTGATCTTGCCTTCTTTCCAGTTTTGAGCTCCAATCTACCTCTCCATTACAGACTTGTATGACAAAACTTAGTTACCATCACTATAACTGTACTATTGTTCTCTTACTAGCGTGCTGTGGGTCTGCATTCTTCTTGTTGAAGATCATTGTCATCCTTGCCGTCACTGTCAGTTCATGTCTTCTCACAGGGCAGTTCAAGCCTGAGATCTCAATTGCAGGAGGTCCTTAAAAACAAACAAACAAACAAACAAACAAACAAAAAAATGCAGAAATGTACAAGCTCAGGATGTACCCGAGCTTGTTTCAGTGCAGAGAGATAGGTGACATTAACCTTTTTAGAACTTTCTAGTTTTGAAATTTGTGATTATAGTTCAGGTACTTCTTACAATAATTTATGTATGCATAATGTGGTTTTATTTTTTACAGGTGTTATGTGATTACATTTCAGATGATTGAAGAATATACTTCTTAGGTGTTATTTCTTAAATGTCTATTACACATCACAAATAATTTTCATTTGATTTCTCTTTTGTATTTCATACAGGTACCTTCATCTTGTTTCATGCCAGATGAAGAATCAGATAGCTTATCTTCACAAAAAGTATTTAAATTTACTGTCAGGAAAAGGAAAAAGAAAGAACTTAAGAACTGTGTATGTCAGGCATCCAACAGTGAAGATCTCTGTAGAGTTAACATTACACAATATACCCCTATTCTAAAAAGTTGCTTTATGTTCATGCTTTGTAGAAGAAGGTATTGGAGAGATAAAGGGATATACATGTATGTATGTGTGTGTGTGTGTATAGTGCAGCTTTTGAAAATACAAAGTTATTACATCCCATTTCTACACTGCAGAGTAACTGATCTAAGATAAGGTGTAATAAGGACTTGCTAATGTGATGTAGGAAAAACTGAAGCTTCTTTACATTGTCACTCCAGGCATTCCTATCTAGATGGCTAAGGCAAAAGGAAATGGGAAGGCTTAATGGATCACAAAACAAACAAACAAACAAACAAACAAAAAAAACCACTACTCAGAAATGGGGAATTACTCTACTAGAGTAAGATTATTTGCTTAGTCATTATAAGTCAGTAAGAGAGTAATAAAATATAACATTTTCAGTCTTTTAGCTATTTTCTATTGTGACCCAGATACATTTTCTCTTTCTTTGATTTCTTATAAAATCTCAGTGACTATCACTGACTGTAATTATGTGCTAAGTGCTAGCAGGAACTAAGTGAGTTTTAGTCAGACTTGCAATGGTGAAAATAAAAATATCTGTAGTTAATCTGTTTTTCTTTTGTTGCAACTTGCATCCACTTCCTCTCATGCTATTACTATATACTTCTAAGTAGAGTTTAGTTCTATCTTCTCTATAGCATCATGCTAGGTACTAGAAGACAGCAGTTGAGATCTCTATTTATCTCCTCCTAAGTCTGAACTTAATTTTCTTAGCTTCTCTTCACACAGTATATTAAGCTGTGGACAAACAAATTGATAGAAACAAGAGCAGAACGCGATGAGACATGGTACAGGCTCTGGTTCAAAAAGTGACAGAACAATACCTGAAACTGTTGGAAAGGTGATGCCATTAGGGACTGATCCAGTTACAGGCCAGTGTAGGTCTCTGATAAGTGATGTAACGGCCATGGCCATATCGTCCAGAAGCCCTGGCCCAGGATCATTCAGTGGCCACTTGGCCACTGAAACCCAGATTGGTGCCTGAGGACCTGGGGTCTCTGCCCAGGCTGAGGGATGCAGCTGCTATTTTCTCCTTTGCAGGTTCAGCCTGCGTCAAAGATGAACACTTATACAGACAGATAGACATTGGCTGTGACCTCCATCCCTGCTCCAGCTGCCAGCTGGGAGCCCCTCACTTGCCTCACTAACCCCTGTACCCCAGAAGCAGGTTTGTTTTTTTTTGATTCACAGCACTCCTGCCCCAGGGGTTGGAGGCTGAAGACACCCACCCACTCCAGGAGCCGACACTGAGACGCCACTGGCTGCAGCAGCTGCCACCACATGGCAGGGCACCCACACTCCAGACAGATTGCAGCAGCTGTTTCTCAGTCTTCACATGCCTGTTCCCCTAGTAGCTGGCACTGGGCCCTTGCAGCATTGACATACTGCGAGATTATGCAGAGAGAGGGAAAAGAAAATATTTAATAAAACAGGACAGACTGCAATGATCAGGCACAAAGCTCAGCCAGACAGGTGTTGCAACATGTCCCATTTTACACACAACTCACCTCTTTTTTACTACTCTCTGCCTGTTCCTCCTTCTTCCATCTTCCACCTTCCTTTTGCACATTCTCTCCAAGTTTGCAGAGTTTCATGAATTCCTGTACCTTTCCAGATCAGGTCTCCCTGGTTCACAATTTTAGTTGCTAAGCACAGGTTGATGTCAACAGAAGTGGCACTTGTAGTTTCTCAGTAGCCCATCAAGCAGTATGACTGTGAGGACTGCTTCTTGTCTCTGTCTCCACATTGGTTTTGTCAGGTCTGTGTATCTGTATATTTTGTATTCGTGTTTATGGCTTCGTCCATTTTTTTGTTTTGTTTTTAAATATTTTATTTTATTGCAAAGATCCTTGACCATATATGTGCAAAGGAGCAGAAACTTCCCTTCCACATACTTTACTTATCTAGCTGCAAAGACCCAGAGCAGTAAAGACTAGCAGGAGGGTGGAAACACTGTTAAATAGATGTCCAAACTGTCCAAAACAGAGTCCTTGAAATGAAGAGCCAGCCCCTTACAGTGAGACCAGTTGAAGCAAGTGTTGCATTTTCCTGGACTAGCTGTACCATGTCGCTGGATTGATAAATATGGTAGATCTTCACTGATCTACATGTATGTATATGGGTTATAGATTAAGCTTCTCCATGACAGCCTCCTTTTGCTTGCTCTGCTTAATAAATTGAAGTCAGTAGTGTCACTTTTTCCCTTAATGACACATGTGTAGTGCTCCAGAAATCCAGACTCCAGTGCTCCAGATTAACTCTCCACTAGACTCAGTTCCATCATGTTGAAATCTTCCTTGCAGAGCCCAAAAATTCAGGACACAGTACTCTATATGCACAATGGAGACAGCTGGTTGGAATCTTGCTAACACTGTCCAGCAGGTTATTGGCCTTCTTTGCTGCATGGGCCCATTTATGATTAATGTTCAGCTTCTTGTCCAGAAAACTCCTATGCCTTATCCTGCAGCCTGCTTTCTAATCATCTAGACCCTAATTTATATTGTTAATCTGGAGTTACTCTGCCAAAGTGTAAGACATCACAGTTGCCTTCACTGAATTTAATGAGATGGCTGTCAAACCATTCCTCCAGCTTGTAGAATCACAGAATGGTTTGTGTTGAAAGGGAACTTAAAAATCATCTAAATTCAACACCCTGCCATTGGCAGGGACACCACCCACTAAATCAAGTTGCTCAAAGCCCCATCCAACCTGGCCTTAGTTGAGCTTCTTGAGGTCCCTCTTGGTAGTGGCTAACCCCGTTATATAAACTGTTCCTTACAGCAGGTTATTGTTTGTGGATTTGTTGAGACTTTCTGTCCCATCATCTAGGTTTTTAATAATGATACTAAATTGTCAACAGAGCTAATTTTCTCTTCCGAGGAGGCTATCAAATTGGCCAGGTGTGGTTTAGCCTTGCTACTTCCTTAACATCTGCTCCAAATAACCTTCTTCTCCTTCATTTTACTGGACATGGCTTACACAGGAATTTGGCCTGTAGTTAACTAAGATGTCTGTCTTACACTTCTTAAAGATGAGTAGAGATATTTCTTTTTAAACAGTTGACAGTTCATACTTGCAATAATATAAAGGCAAAATAATACGGTTGCCATTAAACAACTAGGATAATTCCCCTACAATATCCCATACAATTGCCCACAACAGCAAACCTGATATAGAGGAACAAAAATAATTCTTCTCTAGGATTGCATGTTTTTCCATGTTGTCTTTCATTTATGAAAACTAAAGATTTGTAATGCTTTTGTAGTTTTCTGTCATCAATAACATGTTAGAATACCCTTTTTGTAAGGTTCCACGAATTCTGCAAAGGACATTGGGGGGGGGGAGCTTTATCCACAGTTCTTATTGTGTGTTGACATTGGTTTCAGCCTTTCTTAACTCCATATCATCAGTAATCAATATTATCTTTGCTACTGCTACCATCAGCAAGAGCATAACAACCTTCAAACTGTACCAGGGAGCTGTCATATTCCTGACAGAATAATTTTACAATAAACTATCATCAGAAATACATTGGTCAGAATTTGTTCCTACTTATACTGATGAAAATCCAAAGCCAGCTGAACTTAGTTAAAATGTTATCAGCTGATTCAGAACTGCATACTCAGTGGATAACAAAGTTTGTATAATTCCTTCAGTTTCTTTTGGTACATCTGAAATATTATTGACCTTTGCCAGCCTAGCTAATGCTTGGCAATGTCTCTTCAGTAGCTCATACAACACTGTGTTTAATTGAAATTATGAATTTCAATGATAGTATGAAATACTTTTCTTTCTTTCAAAAAAAAAAATAATATATATATATATATATAAAATCAATGAGTGGACAGGTAAAATACACACAAATCTAAGATTTAAGAAATGCAAAGTAAAGAGAAATGTTCCAGTTTAAGGATTAAAGTGAGCCTGACCCCATGTTAGTTTTACTTTGCAAATCACATAAGGAGAGCACTTAATCCAGAACAAATACATAAAATTAATGAAGTCCAGTACTCATTAATCTTAGAAGAAAGAAGTGGTTTAGCTAGCACTTTAAGGTTTTTTGTTTCTTTTAAATCCTTAGTAAATTTTAATATTCATTTCTATATGTAAAACAAAGCCTCAGAATTTGTTTGTGGACAAATGTCCATAGGTCTGTCTGTCTGCTTATAAAATGTAATTGAGAGGTCTTGTTAGTTTGAAGCCTGAATAAGATGTCTGCAGTATATGCTCTTTCATAAAGATTTAAGCAATTTTGCTGTTTTTTCATTTTGTTTTGGTTTGGTTTTGTTTGTTTGCTTGTTTTGTAAAGCTGGGGGGAAGAACATGTTACACTGTGTGTAGAGGTAAGGACTGGAATTTTGCCTAGAAGTATTACAGGTTTTCAGGTGACTTCTGTGAGCATCATTGTATTAATGAAAACAATTACTTTGTCACCTGTTTCAATGTATGTAGAATATACAATTCTGATTCACTTCTCCTATGCTTGGTATAATTTTACTCTTATCAAGCTTTATATGTTGGAAGAAAGCAAGGGAAAGAAGGAAAGTAAAGTTAGTAGCAAGAGATCCGATAACTGGGATTGTTCTAAAGTCAACTCTGTGCAGATAAAATGTGGAGGGCTTAAGAATAGCACTATACCTTTGAACGTAGGCTGAGGACCTATGGAATTCATGGGTGGTGTGAAACAGTAATTTTTCTTCCTGAAATTCCTGTTTAAAAAAAAAAAAAAAAGTTTCTTCCCCAAAGAAGCTTTCTTCTGCATCTTCTCTGAAATCCAGAAAGTTCAGATCATCCTCAGAAATATTTCTGCCAGTAACATCATCAGAAGAGTTCATCTTGACCATAAATAAAAGTCTGAATCAAAAACAAAACAGAGACACCCAGGATTTCAAGATTTGGATAATTATTGTTTTCTGGTTTTAGTATTCCCTGTTAAATATTGCATTTGTCTCTTGCAAATTAATAAAGTTTCTCAATCTATTTTGCTGTGATGAAAAATGTCACCACTAGCTTTTAATTTCAAAGTAACTTGAGGATTTAACTGTAAAATATTTTCTTTCCATGGTATAGCAAGTGTTATGATTTAACACTGGCAGGTAGCTAAGCACCACACAGCTGTTCCTTCACTCTCTCGGAGTGGGATGGGGGAGGGGACTGGAAAGGTAAAACTACAAGAACTCATGGGTTGAGATAAGAACAGGTTATAAGGTAAATCAAAATATGCATGTGCAAACAAAGCAAAACAAATAATTCATTATCTACTTCCCATCATCAGGCAGGTGCTCAGCCACTTCCAAGAAAGCAGGTCTCATGCATAACAGTTTCTTGGTAAGACAAAAGCCATCACTCTGATCACCCCATTTCTCCTTCTTAGATACAATAGAAACATTGATATTTTTGACATTGCAGCATTGAACACTATTTTATTTTTGATTAGTAAACCTAGTTTCAAACTTTCACTTTCTATTTCAGGAAATGCAGTCTTTGTTGCACAGTCAAAAATAAGCATATAAATAAATAAATGAGTAAATACAAGTGGATTCATAAAGTAAGAGAGAATGGACATGAAAAAAAAAAAAAAACAACAAAAAAAAACAACTAAGCAAGTAACCAACCAAAAAAAATACATTTTATTGTGCAGAGACTCATAAACATAGCCTATAATGTCTAGCTGAGTCAAAAACATTGGAAACATTTCAGCAATTAGATGACATCCTAGAAGACATTCAGTGCTAAAAGGACTTTAATTGTTTGAATGATCTTTATTAATTTTACAACTATTTTTAACTGTTATATTGCTTTTTTTTTTTTTTTTTCCCTCCTGGCTTTGCAGGACAATAGCTTCCTTTCTGTCTGTTACAAATTCTTCATGTTATTCCACAGTAAAGGATTTACAAGTTTGTCTAGAAAAGTTCATTACAGAGCTTTTTTTTTTTTTTTTAGAAAAGCAAAACATTGAGAAAAAAATCTCAAGCAAGTCAGAATTTCATAATTAAACTAAAAACAAAACAAACAACAACAACAACAACAGCAAATGTCACTTTTTATATTGTGAAAGTAACATTTTTTCATCTTTCTGCATAGCATTTTGGGAAAAAAAAATCCATTCAATCTACCCATTGCTACTAATGACTGTGTTGACATAGATTTATCTATGAAAAAAAGAACCATCTTGATTCCCTTACTCATTTATGTCATTTATGTCAGTCTCACAGAAGTTAATAAGATGGTTCATGTAATTAACATCAGTGGAGTTTGACTTTTGTGTTATAAATACTGGGAATGCTTAATAAGTATTCAATGAAAATTAATACTTTAAAATGCCTGCTGCTCTCTGTGTGTAAGTCATGCTTGGTTATGCTTTGCTAAAAATATTAATACCATGTTCTCCCTGAAAACAAAACAAAACAGAACAGAACGAGACAAAACAAATGAGAAAGAAGGATACATTTTGGAGATGTTACAGAAAATTAAAAACTAAAATATACTTTGTAAAAATATAAGTTATTTTAAACTCGATATAAAATATTTCAAATAATGTATAGAAAAATTTACATTTATACATATACCTCCAGTATTTACTCCTAATTACTTAAACCGTTTTTATTGATATGGCTGTTTTGACATCCATGTCCCAGGTTATATTTTCCTAAGAAGTATTACAGTTTTCTTTATTTGGAGGTTAATTTTTAGATTAAAAAGGAGATCAGCTAAGTGTATCTAGGACATAATTCAAGTCATTTGTCTTTTTTTTACAGTTTTATTTTATTATTAAAATTAATGGGACAAGTGATATGCAGAGTAATTTTTGTTTTTCTGAGAAACTCAGCAAACTCTTTTTTTTTTTTTTGTTTTGCTTTTTTTTTTTCTTTTTTTTTTTTTAAGAAATCTTTAAAAAAATTGATCTTGTGGGAAAAAAAGCCTTTCAAATATCTTTTTACAGTGCTCGCTCTCTCTTTAATCAACATAACCAATCTGGAAAGGAAACAAAAAAAAATAAACAAAAGCTATATTAAATTATCAATATTTCTTTGCAAGCTATGTAAAACATCTAAATAAACTGTGCCTTAGGCATGGAGTTGATAGACATTAAACTGTTTTAGAATCTGTTTTGGCAGGCATTAATGTGGGCAAGAGAAAGGAACTTCACTGACAGTAGGGAGTCCTACAGCCACTCCATCAGGACTGACCCCTTCACCTCTATATAGTCCTCTAACATTATACCAGAGTGCTTTGCACTTTCAGATGCACTTATGTGCTCTGAATTCATACCCCAAGGTATGCATCATACACCCTCTCCTAAAGAAGCACTGCTCAGTGTGTACAGCTGAACCCTAACATTTTAAATATTTTCTCCTGAAAAAGATTAACAGTTATGATTGGGTGTACTGGGTCTGGCTGGGATGGAGATAACTTTCCCTGCAGCAGCCCATACAGTGCTATGCTCTGCATTTGTAGCTATACAGCCCTTGTGTCACACCAGCGTTTTATCTTTTGCCTCACAATACTGGCATCACATCAGGACTACCGCCAAGCCCCGCCAAGAGCCAGCAGGCTGGGGTGGGCACGTGATGGGGAGGGGACATCACCAGGACAGCTGACCTAATCTGACCAAAGGGATATTCCATGTCATATGATGTCCCACCTTATGTTTGGAACTGAGGACTCATCCCTGTCTTTATTTTATTTATAACAGAAAATACAGGCATGACATAAGCCATAAGCTCAGGTTCTAACTTTGTCTCAGTAATCAAAGCAGAAACTTTAACCTTAATTCATATAACTCAGGTAGTGCCTAATTCATCAAGTTATGTCTGTGGGCTACAGACTACATCTATCTTAATTTCTCCTTCTAGAGAATTTCTATGTTATATTAATAATTAAACAGTAACTGCTTGTAAGAAAAAATATGCTTCATATACTCAAGAAAAGAATTGTGTATGTCAAAGGTAAAATTCTGAATGATGACTCTCTTTTTGTGGGCATGACAACCATCTCTTGTTGTCTCCTTTCACAGGACTGTTTCATTTAATGTACGTGGGAATTAAGCTTCTAAATCATACGGGTAGCTTATGAAAAAGTGTAACATCAAGTAAACTGCCTGAGCCCAATACAATGGTTAACTTTGTACAAGCTACTTGTATACTTGAAAGTTACATTGAAAATAACATCAAAAAAAAAAAAAGAAAGAAAAAAAGAAAAAAAAAAAAGAGGTGACAAACAGCTCCATTACAAGCAGAAGAGAGTCTTTTATTCTTGTTTGAACATTGCTGACAGCAAGAGCTATAAAGAAAATAAGAACTATGTTGTAGAAAGCATTTTTATTCTATTTTCATTTTTCATGGAATGAAAAATGAAAAATTTTAGTTTATTAAAATTAGTTTAAATTAGGTTCCATCTTATGTAGTTTCAGAAAAAAAAAAAAAAAATCATCCATGTTTGAGAATCACTTCCATGTTATTAAACTAAAAACTAACAAGCTATTCTGAAAATCCATCACAGTATATCAGTTGTACCATCTGCACAAATGTATTTATTCATTTATCAAAACGTTTGTGTTATAGGAAGAATGAAAGACAAACAAAAACAGTGACAATGAATCAATTCATTAAGAATCTGCAGAATAGGGCAAATGTCTGGGTTGGGAAAAGTAGCACATAGTACCACAGATTTAGCTCCTGACAAGATAGTAGCAGAAGTCAGTCTAACTGTCTCTTAGTGACTTCTCACTGTATGATTAAGGTGTGGATCTCCTTGTCACAATGTATTCTGGTTAATTTTGTTTTGTTTTGTTCTGTTGTTGTTATTATTATTATTGTTATGGAAATAATTATCTCAATGGACACTCAAAATAAAATAAAATTGTAACTTCAGGCTTAGGAACTTGCAGATTGCTGGAGACTGCAAACGGTCTGAGAAAATATCACTGCTTTTGGTCCTATTATTCTGCTTCATATTAATCCCCTTTACCTCCTGTTGAAGACAGAATGGTGGAGTGATGGGGCTCCAGACTGACATGGTGTAGCTTGGTATTTTATCTGTCACTTTGCAACTGTCTTTTTTAAACCTATACCTATAAACTTTTTTTCACTTAAAGATATTGGACATCATTGAACTAATGTGACGGCTGTACCTTGCTGGGCAGCTGAACTCCACCACAACCACTCTCTTACTGCCCTTCCTCTTCTACATCCTCCCCATAAATGGCACAGGGGAACAGGGAATGGAGTTTGCAGTCAGTCCATGATGCTTCACCTCTGCTGTTCCTTCACGGTCACTCTGTACCCCTGCTCCACATGGGGTCCCTCCCACAGGATGCCATCCTTCCTGAAATGAGCCTGTGGGGGCTTCCCACAGGCAGCAGCTCTTCAGGAACTGCTCCCATGTGGCTCCGTACTACAGGGTCCATTAATCAGAAGCAAACCGCTCCAGCACAAGTCCCCCATGGGTGGCAGTTCCCCCCAGACCTCTGCAGGGGCTCCTTTCCACAGGTTGCAGCTCTGGCCCAGGGCCTGCTCCTGCGTGGGCCACAGCCTCCTCCAGGCCACCTCCACCTGCTCCACCGGGAGCTGCAGCATGGAGATCTCCTCCATGTGAGACTTATAGGCTGCAGGGGGACAGCCTGTTCCACCAGGGGCCTCTCCACAGGCCACAGGGGAACTTCTGCTCCAGTACCTGGAGCACCTGTTGCCCTCCTTCTGCACTGACCTTGGTGTCCTCAGGGCTGATTATCACTCCTCAATCTGCCAGCTACTGTAGAGCAGCATTTTTTGTTTGTTTGTTTGTTTGTTTGTTTTTATCCTTTCTTAAATAGTACATCACAGAGGACCAAACAACATCGCTTTTTGGCTCAGCTCTGGGCAGTGGTGGGTCCCTTTGGAGCTGGATGGAACTGAACACTTACCTAACATGGGGCAGCTTCTGGATTCTTCTCACAGAGTCCACCCCTGTAGCCCACCACTACCAAAACCTTGCCATGTAAACCCAGTACAAATATGCATAACAGAGTCTGTATTTAATATGAGTTTACAGTGTGTAAAGTTTCATGTAGCATGAAAACCTGGGCCTATGCAAACTTTATGAACCATTAAAATGGGCCTTTGTGAACCCCATGAAATTCATCAAGACAAAGTGCAAGGTCCCGCATCAGGGCAAGGGCAATCCTAAGCACGAATATAGGCTGAGTGGAGAATGGTTTGAGAGCAGTTCTGAGAAAGTCTTGGGAGTGGTGGTTGACAAGAAGCTGAACACAAGCTGGCAATGCTCACTTGCAGCCCAGCAAGATGACCATAACCTGGGCTGCATCAGAAAAAGTGTTGGCCAGCAAGTTGAGGGAGGTGATTCTGCCCCTGTACTCTGCTCTTCTGAGATACTACCTGGAATACTGCTTTCATCTCTGTGGCCCTTAGCACAAGAAGGACATGGAATTATTAGAATGAATCCAGAAGCGGGCCACAAAGATGGCCAAGTGTGTCATGACTTCCTTTGAGTCTTTGGGCAAAAGAACCAATATCTGTACCTAACATCTTAATTTACTGCTAATTCTATCTAATCTCGGTGTTGTAAAGAAAAATTGATTAATTATGAGATAATGAGATACTGCAAAAGCATCATACATGAGTATTAACTTTATATTTGTCATATCAATATTAAGACACTAAATCTAATTTGCAAAATTGGTTGAAAGTATACCAGGTAAAATCAATATACATCTGTAAATATAAACAATTACTGTAAACAAAGGGTATTTCCAGAACTTTTTTCCTTGTTTTTGTGGAATAACAATATAAAATCCTTTTCCAGATCACTATGTTTAATGACTCTTTCACTTAAGAAAAAATGCCCAGCATTAGTAACTTATTGTCAAACTAATTATTTATATTTGTTTACACTGAACTGAATTTGCCATCTGTTGTCCCAACTACATATGTAGTCTGAAGGCTTTTGAATTTGTTGAATGGCCCCTACTGTTTGATAAGGTTTCAATTTTAATACTAATTTGAATGTTTTCTTCTATAAATGTTTTTCAAGCTCTCTGCTAAGTATTCTCTGTAAAGCTACATCTCTTGTTACCATAATTTTGTAATACCAACAGGTTGCATAGCAATGAACAATGAATCAAAGACTTCTAGGGATATAGAAAGGTGAGATCATTTTGGGTGACAACCTATTCCAACCCCTGCTCAGATCAGAGTCAGCTACAGCAGCTCGCCCAGTGTCATGTCCAGTTAGGTTTATCTTCAGGGATGAACTCCGCAACATCTCTGGTTAATCTCCTTTCAAGTTTTATCAAAAAGACTCCTGTTTGTTTGAAAAAAAAAAAAAAAAAAAAGAAAGAGTAATAAGAGAAATAAAAGAATGGGATATGAAAAATAAATTAAAAGAAAGCTAGATTGTGTACAGTAATTTTTAGTCCTAGGATGGACAGTTGAATTGGATCGTAGAAGAATTCTATGAAAAATTCTTGAAGAATTACATAATTTATTGTTAATAGATCAATTATTTGAACTACATCTTTAAGCATACTTTTGTAATGATACTTCAAAATACAGGAGTATGATGGTTTATTAAGGATGTTTTGTTACTTATGCTTACTGGGCAAAATAAGATAGGAAACATAAATAATTATTATCATTTTTATTTACAATACACACATTACAAAATAGATGTAACAATTAACTGACTTTACAGGCTTCATAGATAAGCCTAGTAAATATCAGTGGTCCAGACATTAAGTTTTGTGAGTTGCTGATGGACATAATAAGGTTTCAGAAAACCTGAATCTAGAAAGCATAATGCAAGGTTAATATATAACTATAAATAAATGCATACATGCATGAATAGATAATTAATAAAGTCATCTTCCTCCGCTCCCTTTCTCAAAAAAAAAAAAAAAAAAAAAAAAACACCTTACAGAAATCAATCATAGTGTATATTCTCTTTTACTAGCATATTACAGAGGCTCTTGAACTCACTTTTACCTATTATGCACAACTAATGCATTTGGGTTTTTAAATCACTTTTTTTTTCTCTGAATCATTACAGCTCAGTGTTTATATGGTCAATAGTTTTATTTGTTGCAATGAAATGCTAACCTGGTTTAAAACCTTATTGAACGATAAGCTCAGGCTGTAATTTCGCCTATACTGTTTGATCATTCTTTCAAAGACTTAAAACAAGGATTTAGATCTGGTAAACCCACAATATATTCAACAGAAAGAGACAGGCAGCTCTGAATATTTCCAGAGAGACATTCTTCAATATTTAGAGTGTACTGTAATGAATAAAACATTCTTCACTGATTAAGTTGAGACTTTATAAACCTAGCTTGAAAACCTAATTCACTGAAAATGCAATTTAGCATCACATTAAAAGAGCTAACCTTAAGTATCTACAAAGTTTGTGTCATATATGGGTGAAGTGCTAGTTCTGTTAGGTCTAGTCACAATAATAAAGTTCTTTTTATTAACATTTTCTCATTAAACGTTTGTATATCATTTGTGTTATGATAATGTCCTGATAAATCTGTGCTTAAATTAGTAGGACTCTAAAACATTAAGAGTATACATGGAAAAACTATTATTCAATCTGTCTGTATACACCTGCAGAGTCCTAATTAATTTAATAGGGACAGAATGTTTTCTAAGAACAACAGGTAATAGGAAAAGATCTGAATGAGCTTCCAAGTTCCTTTTTTTAGGAATAAGTAAAACAAACTTTCTTTGCTACTAACTATTTAGCTTTATAATAATGGTTAATGTTTTATCTCTTCCCTTTCAGTGCAAGGCAGGAAACATTAGATACACTACCAGAGAATTATTAAAAAAAAAAAAAAGAAAGTGAAAAACAATGCATCACAATGCATATCTTTCCCTAAACACAAGTTTTGTAATTTTTTATTGAAATATCTAAAAAAGACTGTGTCTCTCTGCATCTGTTCTCTGCCTTCTGTGGTAATCAGTCAGAGAAGAACAAAAAGAATAAATACCTCATACTGTAGAGGTTGTTTTAATTATGAAACTTTAGGAATATTCCAGTGATTTCCTTTTACTCATACAAGTATTAAGTCTTTTACTCTACTCTTCCAATGTATGGGAAATATCAATATGATGTTTTTTTTTTTGTTTGTTTGTTTGTTTTAAACTGAATATGCCATTTATTTCCTACATGCACAATACTCAAGTTTTAATGAAAAGGGAAACAGTCGAGGGAACAACACCTTTCTTTTCTGCAATACTATTTATGAACTACGCTTATCCAGTGTTGTATTTAAAAGCAATGTAATAGTTTTATGAATGGAAAAAAATGTGATTACTCACAAAATGTATTCAGAATAGATTCAATATTTCTTGAGAGAGATTCTCTACAAACAAGCTAGGTGACATCAATTTTTAATCAGTTTTGCAAATCAGCTTCTCCAGTAAATTCAGTGTTTTATTAACATCTTGATTGCTTTAGCTGATTGAAAATAACTAAATGAAATCATAGATAAATATTTGTTTATTTTTTTTCTTGCTGCTCTTTGTTTAGCATAGTCATGCTTTAAAAGTAGAACGTGCTTATGAATTTTTATCCCTTTTTTTTCTCATATTTAATTTTTCTGTTTCCACTTTTTAAAAATGTTTTCCAACATAGACAGACATGTTAATGATAAGTATTTAAATAATTCTTCCGTGTACATTGCTGATATTTTAAAAAGGAAGATGATTATGTTGGCAGTGAGTCTATAATCATTACCTCTGTCTCCTAGGTAAGTTAAAACTGCAAAACAGAATTCTATTTTTGTATTGTGTAGGAAAGACACATGTATTCTTTGCCACTAAGGTTCTGTCACAAAGACATCTTAAATGGGGCATTTTTATGAAGTGTGCAGTCTAAATCAGCTTTCCCATCAACTTTGCAGCCATTTGTAGTCAAAAGTAATGAGTGTCTCATCTCATAGGTTTCAAAGTAATGTATTAGAAAATCAAAGTAAGAGTGCAGTGAAAGAAAACTACATTGGACTTCAGAGAGTGGTATTGATACTTTTTTTCCTGCTGATGCAATTATGGTGAACAGCAAACACTAGTTTTGATGCTATTGGCTGTTGACAATTTAATTATTCTAAGGATTTTCTTAAAATGTTCCTTCAAAGTATTAATGTGCTACACAATACAAAGCTGAATTACTTATTAGTTACTGTTACTGTTACTGTTACTGTTACTATTATTATTTAACAGGGAATTATA
Source organism: Anas acuta (assembly GCF_963932015.1). Classification (NCBI taxonomy): domain Eukaryota; kingdom Metazoa; phylum Chordata; class Aves; order Anseriformes; family Anatidae; genus Anas; species Anas acuta. The sequence continues at coordinate 37,156,738 of NC_088979.1, forward strand.
AGTCAGTCTGGATAAGAGCAACGTTTGATTTCAGGAAGGGAAGGGAAGGGGGGAAGGGAAGGGAAGGGAAGGGAAGGGAAGGGAAGGGAAGGGAAGGGAAGGGAAGGGAAGGGAAGGGAAGGGAAGGGAAGGGAAGGGAAGGGAAGGGAAGGGAAGGGAAGGGAAGGGAAGGGAAGGGAAGGGAAGGGAAGGGAAGGGAAGGGAAGGGAAGGGAAGGGAAGGGAAGGGAAGGGAAGGGAAGGGAAGGGAAGGGAAGGGAAGGGAAGGGAAGGGAAGGGAAGGGAATTTACTCTTATTTTAGAGACCTTGCTGAAAATTTCTCCTCAAAAGTGAGAAAGTAATTAAAGGAATAGTATCAGAAGCTCGCAAATTTACTTAGTATTTATTTAGTAATTATTTTCACTTCAAAAGTGAAATATAATTATGGAATTATAGTTGTTTGAACTCAGAAGGAAATAGTATAATATTGTTGTTTTATTGAATGGTAGCTCCTGTGATGCATTCCTCTTGCCCTCAAGACATACAAATCTGCAGTGTATATTTCATAAAGCTTGCTCTTTTATCTAGGTCTACTTCTTCATCCACTGGAGCTTGTTGCATAACCTAACCATTTGTTGTCAGAATTCCTTCTTTCCAGACATGCATCCCATTAATGATAGTCTAGCTAAGCAAACTATTAAGTAGTGGAGCGTCATGTTTCACACTGTAAAAGTATGATAGCTTAATTCTTTAAGAAAAGAATAGTGCCTTTCACTGGAGTAAATGGGAATTCATTATTCCACCATTAGGAAAAAAAGAAATAAATATTGTAATGTTAATGAAAAATAGATATTTGTACTACAACCTGGACATGGTGAAAGAGTTTTATTAAACATACAAATGAACTAAAGGAACATAGATATTACAGTGATAAAATATGTTACGCTAGGGGCTCTACCTAATTTCATATCTGTTGTTGTGTTGTCACCTGTACCAGACATTCTAAAGAAAAGATCTGAGACCCTGAGTCAGCTGTTGTCTAGACACAAATTCAAAAGGATTCAATATATCTGCAGTTTGTCCCTTGATGACAAAGCTTTAGAGAAGACATTTCTTCTCTTCCCAGATTATTGGAGAAAGCCTCTTGAGTTCCCAGAAACTAGAGATAATAATGCTTAAATTGGTAAGAGAAAAACACTTACAATTTAATGTCTTATCCGCTATTTTTGTCTTTCAGTTATTCACTAAATATTTAAGGAGAGAGAAGAATTTGCTTTGATAATTGTTATTTCCTGATTAACTGCCTACTTTATCCAATTTGTAAATATAGATACTTTATATTATATAATATATATGTATGTATACTTTATATTATATAATATATATGTTAATATATATTATATATGTTTTTTATTGTATATGTTAAACCATAAGTTATTAAGTTTTAAATTTAAATTCTTTTAGCAAAGAAGGCCCACAGTACCTGAATTTTGCTTTAACTTAAAAACATCACTGCAATAAATATAGGCTTTTACTAGAGAGGAAGAAAGTCTGCTAATTAATGTTTCCTTAAAATAAAATCTACATTCATGAAGGCATTATTGTTGTTATGTTATGTAGATCCACCAGGGAGAGCAAGAGCTAAAAATATATATATTAAATAATAACAATAATTAAAAACTGCAATGTAACTCTTAATTTCAGACCATATTATAGATATAATCATAAAGGAAGTTTAAGTACACTGGTCACCTGTTTTAACATTCAAGTTTGTTTTTCTCATTATTTTAAAAATTCAGTGAAATATGCCTTCTCTTTGTCCAGGCTGAATGGTTTCATCTCTCGGCTTTTCCTCAGTGAAGAGATATTCCAGTCCTTTATTCATTTTCCTGGACTTTTTTTAAACTCTTTCCAGCATATCCCATGTGTCTGTTGTATTGGGGGTGCAGAAGTGGACACAGTACTCCAGAATTGGGCTCACCAGTGCTGAGTAGAAGAGATGAATCACCTCCCTTGACCTGTTGGCAACACTTTGCCTAGTGCAGCCCAGGATAGTGTCAGCCTTCTTATAGCCATCAATATTACTATTGCTATATTACTATATTACCACTATGAAAAAGAAACTGTAAAAACACAGTTTGCTTCACACAACAGTTTTCTTTAAAGTACTATGCTTTAGGTGAAACCATGTTTAGTAAGGATTATTTATCTATTTTTACATCAGGCATTAGGAGTATGCCTTTTTATTTAAAACCTACCTGTCAATTGTCCCTCATTGTGAAAGATGTCCCTCTTTTAGATTCAAACCTGATGTTACACCAAATTTATTATTTAAAATTACTTATTTCAAAAATGCTGAATCAGTAAATTGAAGTGATTCAAAACATTTTGCTGCATCTGCATAGGGAACGGTAGGGACTATGATGGTTGGTATTAGTGCTGGAACACATTTACTGCCAATCCTCTTCTTTATTTAGCTGACAGCAAAAAAACATTCCCACTGAAGATATGTAGAGGGAAAAATGTTTTCAGTTTTGGTTTTATTTTTTATTTATTTTTATTTGTTTATTCGTTTTCAGTAAAGTATAAGGAGAGAATGAGAAGTTAACACCACCGCCTTTAATATTAAAAATAAATACTTGATTGCATGCTGTGGGTCATTGTCCATCATCTTCCCCATATCTTGACTTTGGAGAATACAAACAAACAAACCAATAAAAACAAACAAACAAACAAACAAAACCACCACCACCACCACCAAAAAAAAAAAATAAAAAAAAATCAGGCCTGCTTGTGTTTTAATTTTGAAAAAAATAAAAAATAAAAATCTATGTGTTCCTTCTCTATGAAATCACATGTAATTTTATTAATGTTTTCTTCTCTGAGAAATGAATATGAGCTTGACCAGATGATCATACTGCCAACAAAAACATTCAGAAACCATGTGTTATAATTTTCAAGTCACTATTTTCCTTTTAAAAAAAAACCAAACAACTAGTTTAAAGAGACAAAATTCAGTCCCTTTCATATAAATTTTGATATATATAATTTTTTGATTGGATAAATGTTTGTAAGCATGAAAAAAAAATCAAATGGGAGAAGTTGCATTTATAGAAATATATTTAAAAATATTGAAGTCTAATTGTAAATAAAGATTGCTGAACAAAACAACAACAAAACAAACAAACAAACAAACAAAAAACACAGAGACTTCATCTACTGTGGTGGTTTTAAATTGCTAGGCAGCTGAACTCCACCACAACCACTATTTCAGAAGAGGAGGGGGAAGAAGAAAAAAAATAAGGAAAAAAAAAAAAAAAGAACAATTCAGAGGTTGAGATAAGGATAATTTAATTAAAGGAAAAAGTAATTATTATAATTATTAAGGGAAAAATAATTATTAAGGGAAAATTAAATAATTTAACTAAAGGAAAAGGAGAGAGGGAAAAAACAACTAACAAGCAAGCAAAAACAAACAAACAAAAAAGCCTTGTGGAAGCACAGAGAGAGAGGAAAGAAATTATTTTCCAATTCCCACCAATGAGCAATGCTTGACCACATTCCTGAAACCATTTTGGGGAGGATAGACGTTTTCATAATGAGAGCCCACCCCTCCCCTTTTTCCATCACCCTTCCCTTTTTCCATCTTTTATTTCTGCATGTGACATCATATGGTATGGAATATCCCTTTGATTGGTTTAGGTCAGCTGCCCTAGTGATGTTCCCTCTCCATCTCTTACCCACCCCAGCCTGCTGGCTCTGGTTTAGAGGGAGTCCTGATGCTGTGCCAGTATTGCTCAGCAGTAGACAGAACACTGTTGTGGTACCAATGCTGTTCTAGCTACAAGTGAGCACAGTACTGTACGGGTTGCTGCATGGAAAATTAATTCCATCTCAGGCAGACCCAACACATCTACATATTTAATATAAATGAAGTAATGGAATTAATAAAGTGAAAAGCTAAACTATCAGAAAAAGAAAACAAGGCAGAATTTTGCAGGCAGAAAATCCAGCAAAGGGTAGGAGGTAAGCAGTTCAGTGAAATATAAGATCACCTTACATGGTCAACTTATATTACAGACAGAAAGAGATCACATACTTATACAAAATGCAGAAAGTTAGCTACACAGATACGTAAATAGACATGAATGATATATTTCAAATATGAAAATGTGTGATGTGTCAAATTCATATTTGATATTTCCTTCTTTGTGTTTTTCTTTGTGTTCAAGTCTGAAAATAGCCTTCTTATATTGTACATGACTTTGAAGATCATATTCTTTCTTTTTTTTTTCTTTTTTTTTTTTTTTTCCTTTTATTTTCATGATTGTCTGTCTCTCTCAGTGCTCAAAAACTGAAAAGACGGTAGTGATGAAAATACATTTTATGAAGCCCACAGCATATTGTATTTTGAATTAAATATTTTTATTATTTTTTTCATTTTGTTTAAGATGCAGGTGTAGTATCATTGCAGTATCTTATACCTGTAGCAGCTTGACCATTTTTAATAGCAGCAGTAAGATTAATGTGGTTGCTTAATAGCCTAATTAGTTATAAACTTGGTTTCTCAGGTGTCTGAAAAGTCCTTGAGGCTTATGAAGAAGAAAAGTTTATTCTTTCTGTAACATGAACTAGAAATATTTAATTTCTATTAAAAGTTAAAAACCAAACAAACAAACAAAAAAAAACACAAACAAAAAAAACACAAACTTTTCTATATCTATAAAAAAAAAAAGAATAAAAAATACAAATAAAAGATCTTCGATTTATTTATTTATTTATTTATTTGACATTTTTCTTTCTGTGGAGTATTTAAGGTGCTGCTGTAACACATAAAACGTCCTTCTCTGGAAGTTTTTCAGTCTTTCTTATAAGGAGTCGACAGTGAGATATCTGAGGGCTAATATTTTTAATATGCAATATCCATCAATATATGCTTCTATTTCTTTTTATTGTTAAGCAGTCATTCTCTGCAACATAGCATGATTTATTGCCCCGAAAATTCAAAAACATCACTAAGTTTAATTAAAAAAGTAACAAATCATGAACTAAAGTATGAGGACTGGTAAGTAAAGATTTTCTTTGTCTCCCAGAGGAAGAAAAATTGTCTAACGTGCTATCGCATAATAACATATGCATAATTGTTTCACACAATGATCTTTTATTATATGGAATTTGCTTACTAAACAGGATCTCCAAAGGATTCATTGCAGTGAATAGTGTTTTTTTGTGTTCACTATGCATACATAAATATATATATATATGCATACATTTAGTAGAGTCCAGGTTATACATGCCTTATTTAATTTTACATTATGATGGGTTTGAGTATTTTCAGAACTGAAAAAAATAAAAAATTTTTTACTCTTTCAGTTTCTCTCTAAGTGCACATCAGACTGTTCTTCACTTCTGTGTGCAGTCCTCAAAATCTCAAAAGCAGTTTTTAGAACTGTCCGTCATATGAGGCAATTTCTTATGCCCTGCAACCTTCACATTTTTGCAATGCTTTTCCCTTCTCTCCCTACAAGAAGTTCTTCCTTTCATAGTAAATTTATAGATCTTTTGTGGCCTTCCTGTGCTTTGCAGAAGGAAAAAACAAGAAACTTAGCAAGAAAGGAAAAAAAAAAAAAGCTATTAGACTCAGTTCAGTTGCCCACAGAAAGCTATCTACCATCATTTAAAATGCTCAGAGGTATTTAACTTCCACTCCAGAAGGGAGTGGTTAAAATTATCTTTCATCTACATGGAAGACTTACATGGTTTTATTGCAAGGATTTATTCTGTAAATCTTAGGAATATGTTAATGATCAGAATCAGAAAAAAAGCAAGTCTTCCAAGTCATCAGTTATATAAGTTTACTGCTAGCCATATGTAGATTATTAACAAAAGTTCTAAAATTGATTCTTCAAAATGATATACTGCTAATATGATTCTTGAATGTTTAAAGGAATGATCTGCCAGCAAACATACTTAAATAGGTTGGTTTTCCATAGACTTACAAAGTTGAGTACATTCCCTTTTTCTTGCAGAAGATCACAGAAGATCGCAGAAGATCACAGAATCACAGAATTTTCTAGATGACTCCAAAAAATCCAATGATCAAATTTGTTCATTGAAAAATACTTAATAAAATTATTAGAGACATGTCCATGTCCATGTCGAGACATGTAAGCATAGATATTTCTGATGGCTGGTTCAGTCTCTATAGTCTTTTTCTAATTTTCTAAACACATGTCATCTCAAACTCAGCAGTGACTTTTTGTCAAGCTGTTCATTCACTGTGCTGAATAGGCATGACTTGATACCCTTTTGACTAACATCATGTCTCACTGCAGCATCACAAAACCTTCTCTTATATCTACAGCTACCTAGTGGGCAACAGTTTAACTTGAAATTATCCAGATTAATTTTCTGAAGAAAATTAATTTTCTGTGTATATTATGTAGTATTTCTGTTCTAATAATAATAAAAAAAAATGTGTTTATACATGTTTCAAGCTGTCAATATAACTCTGTCCCTGTGTGAAATTAGTAATTAATTAGGTTTTCTGACAGGATCTAGATCAATAGAAAGTAGCCATGAAAATACTTCCTCAAATCTAGGTGTACTACAGTACCACCCCACCTCACCCTATTTTTTATTTTTTGTTAACCACACAGCAGGAACTACATCTGAGACTTGTAAAAGCTTTACAAAACTAGATCAACTTTGGGCAATGTATCATATTAACATAAAAAATACATTGTTTTAAGTGAACAAAAATAACAAGATTAAATTTCACATGGAAAAACTTCGGATGTTTATTATTCTAAGTAAAAAAGTCTTTCTAGAAAATCATGGAAAGATAAACACTGGTCTTTGTCATTAAAATGATTTGTCTTTTGTGGGTTATCATTATAACCCAAGTGGTTTTCACAGAATCACAGAATCACAGAATTTCTAGGTTGGAAGAGACCTCAAGATCATCGAGTCCAACCTCTGACCTAACACTAACAGTCCCCACTAAACCATATCCCTAAGCTCTACATCTAAACGTCTTTTGAAGACTTCCAGGGATGGTGACTCCACCACCTCCCTGGGCAGCCCGTTCCAGTGCCTAACAACCCTTTCAGTAAAGAAATTCTTCCTAACATCTAACCTAAAACTCCCCTGGCGTAACTTTAGCCCATTCCCCCTCGTCCTGTCACCAGGCACATAGGAGAACAGGCCAACCCCCACCTCGCTACAGCCTCCTTTAATGTACTTATACAGAGCAATAAGGTCACCCCTGAGCCTCCTCTTCTCTAGGCTGAACAAGCCCAGCTCCTTCAGCCGCTCCTCATAGGACTTGCTCTCCAGGCCCCTCACCAGCTTCGTCGCCCTTCTTTGGACCCGCTCAAGCACCTCGATGTCCTTCTTGTAGCGAGGGGCCCAAAACTGAACACAGTACTCGAGGTGTGGCCTCACCAGAGCCGAGTACAGGGGGACGATCACCTCCCTAGCCCTGCTGGTCACAGTGTTTCTGATACAAGCCAGGATGCCGTTGGCCTTCTTGGCCACCAGAGCACACTGCTGGCTCATATTCAGCCGACTGTCCACCATCACTCCCAGGTCCTTCTCTGCCTGGCAGCTCTCCAACCATTCCTCTCCCAGCCTGTAGTTCTTTTCAATCAGGTAAACTAATGTCATCTAAAAGGGTTCAAATAAGCATGTACTGTACACTCAAGATGTGAGTCATAAACAAAAGAAACTCTATTGGATTCAGTCTGGGTAAATATTACCATTTTATGAGATAATACAAATAATTATTTTTGTTAGGTATGATTGTCTTTGCAAGATTATTCAGACAAATATAGTAATCATGACATATTACGCATCATTTTTTATACAATTTGGAATTTATTATATTAAAATTATATTTTGTCGTGGTTTAACCCGGCCGGCAGCTAAACACCACGCAGCCGTTCGCTCACCCTCCCCCCTCCCTCTCTGGGACGGGGGAGAGAAATGGAAAGTGAAGCCCGTGAGTTGAGATAAAGACAGTTTAATAAGACAGGAAAATAATAATAACAAAATAATAATAACAATAATAACAATAATAATAATATGGTGATAATAGGGAAAATAATAATAATATGTACAAACAAGTGATGCACAATGCAATTGCTCACCACTCGCTGACTGATGCCCAGCCTAACCCCGAGCAGTCCGGCCCCCTCCCCCCAGCTAGCCACCCCTATATATTGTTTAGCATGACGTCAGATGGTATGGAATACCCCTTTGGCTAGTTTGGGTCACCTGTCCTGGGTCTGTCCCCTCCCAGCTCTTACTGCACCCCCAGCCTGCCCGTTGGCAGGACAGAGCAAAAGGCTAAGATGTCCTTGGCTTAGTATAAGCACTGCTCTGCAACAATTAAAGCATCGGGGTGTTATCAGCACTCTTCTCATCCTAAGCCAAAACACAGCATTCCACCAGCTACTAGGAAGAAAATTAATTCTGTGCTAACTGAAACCAGGACATCTATCCACCCCTTATTCCATACCATTTATGTCATGCTCAGGTTACACTCTTTTCCATACATTCTAATTAGTCACCTATAGTAATCATGGTAGTGATAACATACAGTATAATATACTATTTAACATGGTACAATTCAGTTCATGGGCTATTCTCACCCAGTATTAAATCTCCTTGAGGTACACACCGGACCTCTCCGTTCTTTTGCATCACCCACCAAGTGTATCCAGGTCCCTGAGCGAAAACAATTCCACGAATAGGTTTGCCTTTTCCTGAGGCAGGAGTAGCCCAGACTGTTTTACCCAGCATATTTTTTACATGCACTACAGGAACTTTATCCCCATCTACAGTACGTAACAGGTTTGATTGGGCAGGTCCAGCTCGGTTGGTAGATCCCCTAGTATTGACTAACCAGGTGGCCTTTGCCAAATGCGTATCCCAGTTTTTGAACGTCCCAGCGCCCATTGCTTTCAAGGTAGTCTTTAACAGGCCATTGTATCGTTCAACTTTCCCGGAGGCTGGTGCATGATAGGGGATGTGATACACCCATTCAATACCATGTTCTTTGGCCCAAGTGTCTATAAGGTTGTTTCGGAAGTGAGTCCCATTGTCTGATTCTATTCTTTCTGGGGTGCCATGTCGCCATAGGACTTGCTTTTCAAGGCCCAGGATGGTGTTCCGGGCGGTGGCATGAGGCACAGGATATGTTTCCAGCCATCCGGTGGTTGCTTCCACCATTGTAAGTACGTGGCGCTTGCCATTGCGAGTTTGAGGGAGTGTGATGTAATCAATCTGCCAGGCCTCTCCATATTTATATTTCAGCCATCGTCCTCCATACCAAAGAGGCTTTGACCGTTTGGCTTGCTTGATTGCAGCACATGTTTCACAGTCATGAATAACCTGTGCTATAGCGTCCATGGTCAAGTCCACCCCTCGATCACGAGCCCATCTGTATGTTGCGTCTCTACCTTGATGGCCTGAGGTGTCATGGGCCCATCGGGCTATAAATAATTCACCTTTATGCTGCCAATCCAAGTCCACCTGAGCTACTTCAATCTTAGCAGCCTGATCCACCTGCTGGTTGTTTTGATGTTCTTCAGTAGCCCGATTCTTGGGCACATGAGCATCTACGTGGCGTACTTTCACAGCCAGGTTCTCTACCCGAGCAGCAATATCTTGCCACAATACAGCAGCCCAGATGGGTTTGCCCCTACGCTGCCAGTTGTTTTGCTTCCATTGCTGTAACCATCCCCACAGGGCATTTGCTACCATCCATGAATCGGTGTAGAGATAGAGAACTGGCCATTTTTCTCGTTCAGCAATGTCTAAAGCCAGCTGAATGGCTTTCACTTCTGCAAACTGACTCGATTCACCTTCTCCCTCAGCAGCTTCTGCAACTCGTCGCGTAGGACTCCATACAGCAGCCTTCCATCTCCGATGCTTCCCCACAATACGACAGGACCCATCAGTGAACAGGGCATATTTCTTTTCATTCTCTGGCAACTGGTTGTACAGTGGGGCTTCTTCAGCACGACCCACCTCCTCCTCTGATGATATCCCAAAGTATTTGCCTTCTGGCCAGTCCATGATCACTTCCAATATTCCTGGGCGACTGGGGTTTCCTATTCGAGCCCGCTGAGTAATCAGTGCAACCCACTTGCTCCATGTAGCATCAGTTGCATGATGCGTAGAGGGGACCCTTCCCTTGAACATCCAGCCTAGTACCGGCAATCGGGGTGCTAGGAGGAGCTGCGCTTCAGTACCGACCACCTCCGAAGCAGATCGAACTCCTTCATATGCTGCCAATATCTCCTTTTCAGTTGGAGTATAGCGGGCCTCAGATCCTCTGTATCCCCGACTCCAAAACCCCAGGGGCCGACCTCGAGTTTCCCCAGGTTCTTTCTGCCAGAGGCTCCAGGTGGGGCCGTTCTCCCCGGCTGCAGTGTAGAGCACATTCTTTACATCTGGTCCTGTTCGAACTGGCCCAAGGGCTACTGCATGGACTATTTCCTGCTTGATTTGTTCAAAGGCTTGTCGTTGTTCAGGGCCCCACTCAAACTCATTCTTCTTATGGGTTACTTGGTAGAGTGGGTTTACAATCAGACTGTAATTTGGGATGTGCATTCTCCAAAACCCCACAACACCTAGGAAAGTCTGTGTTTCTTTTTTGTTAGTTGGTGGAGACATAGCTGTTATTTTGTTGATCACATCCATTGGGATTTGACGACGTCCATCTTGCCATTTTATTCCTAAAAACTGGATCTCTCGTGCAGGTCCTTTGACTTTATTTTGTTTTATGGCAAAACTGGCTTTCAGAAGGATTTGGACTATTTTCTTCCCTTTCTCGAAAACTTCCTCTGCTGTGTCACCCCACACAATAATGTCATCGATGTACTGCAGGTGTTCAGGAGCTTCCCCCTGCTCTAGCGCAGACTGGATCAGCCCATGGCAAATGGTAGGGCTGTGTTTCCACCCCTGGGGCAGCCGATTCCAAGTATATTGGACTCCCCTCCAAGTGAAGGCAAATTGTGGCCTGCACTCTGCTGCTAGAGGGATGGAGAAAAATGCATTAGCGATATCAATTGTGGCGTACCACTTGGCTGCCTTCGATTCAAGTTCATACTGAAGTTCCAGCATGTCCGGCACTGCAGCACTCAGTGGTGGCGTGACTTCGTTCAGGCCGCGATAGTCCACTGTTAGTCTCCACTCGCCATTAGACTTTCTCACTGGCCATATGGGACTATTGAAAGGTGAATGGGTCTTGCTGATCACTCCTTGGCTCTCCAATTGACGAATTCGCTTATGGATGGGGATCAGGGAGTCTCGGTTAGTGCGATATTGCCGCCGGTGCACAGTTGTGGTAGCGATTGGCACTTGCTGTTCTTCGACCCTCAGCAACCCCACAACAGAGGGGTCCTCTGAGAGACCAGGCAAGGTAGATAATTGTTTAATGCCCTCTGTCTCTAAGGCAGCTATACCAAAAGCCCACCGGAACCCTTTTGGGTCCTTGCAATATCCTCTTCTAAGATAGTCTATGCCAAGGATACATGGAGCATCCGGGCCAGTCACAATGCGGTGCTTTTCCCACTCATTCCCAGTCAGACTCACCTCAGCCTCCAATACAGTCAACTGCTGAGATCCCCCTGTCACTCCACAAATATAGATGGGCTCTGGTCCTTTATAGCTCGATGGCATTATAGTACATTGTGCACCGGTGTCTACTAAAGCCTTATACTTCTGTGCGCGTGATGTGCCAGGCCATCGAATCCACACAGTCCAATAAACTCGATTGTCCCTTTCCTCCCCCTGGCTGGAGGCAGGGCCCCCCTAATCCTGGTCAGAATCTTCTTCGTTTCTGTGTTTGAAGGACTGTCTGCTGGAAGTTGGAGCAGCAAACTTTTCGGAGAATCCCTTTTTCCTGATTGTTTTCTTTTGCAACTCACGTACCCGTGCCTCTAGGGTCGCGGTAGATTTTCCATCCCATTTTCTCATGTCCTCTCCATGGTCTCGTAAGTAAAACCACAGGGTGGCACGGGGTGAGTACCCACCATATCGTCTTCCTTGTGTGGGTGAACGCCTACCCCTGACAGCTGAGACACTGCTTTGTACAGGTGCGGAGGAGAATAATCTCTCTTCAAGTTGGTGAAACTTTTCAGAAAGTGTTTTCTCCCAGGTGTTCTCTTTTGGTCGGTGGACACTGGTTGGTTCAGGTGGGGAGGACAATAGATTCTCTTCAAGTTGGTGAACCTTTTCAGAAAGTTTCTCCACAGCTGAGACGCAGGCCTGTAAGGAAGAGGAGAGACTTTCTTCGTACTGCCGGAGTTGTTTAGCCGCTTCATCCACTGTGGGTTCCTCATCCTCTTTCCAGGCCATTATTGCCAATGAGCTGGCATATGATGATGGTGCACTCCGTACAAACTTCCGCCACATGGGTCGTGTACACTTGACTTCATCTGGATCTTTGGATGTTTGTCTCTGGTCTGGATCCTCATAAATCACTTCCCGTACGGCTAATTCCCTCAGGTACTGGATTCCCTTCTCCATAGTGGTCCACTTGCCTGGTAGACATAAAAGTTCTTCCTTGAAGGGATACCTTTCCCTCACAGCTGAGAGGAGACGCCTCCAGAGGCTGGTGGATTGTGCTCCATCTGCAATTGCTTTGTCAATGCCGGCGTCTCGAGCAATCCCAGCCGCTTGGCTTCCCTGCCGTCTAATTCCACACAATTGGCTCCAGAGTCCCAGCACCGGAGCAGCCAGGTGACAAGCTGCTCACCTATACAGCGACCAAAATCTTTTCGCACATCTCGTAGCTCGCGCTCGTTTAGGCTTCGGGTAGTTACTGTTGATTTTTCGACATCCTCATCTTCCTCCTCCTGAATCCTTGATGGCCCAGCGTCGTCGTCATCTTCGTCATCTCTATACCTAGTTTTGGCAGAAGCCTTACCTGGGTTGGCAGAAGACTCTCTGCGTTCTAAACGACCTGAATCTCTATACCATTTTTTCACCTTCTCTACAGGGGCAGCTTGCACTGCTACTGCTCGTTTCTCTGACTTTGTTACAGAGTCTGCTACAGGGGTTGGAATACCCTCTGCAGGGTCAACTTGCACTGCTACAGCTCGTTTCTCTGACACGGCCACAGGAGCTGGAGCGGCTGCAGGAGCTGGAGCTGGAGCTGGAGCAGTTGCAGGAGCTGGGACTGGAGCAGCAGTAGGAGCTGGAGCTGGAGCGGCTGCAGGAGCTGGAGCTGGAGCGGCTGCAGGAGCTGGAGCTGGAGCGGCTGCAGGAGCTGGGGCTGGAGCGGCTGCAGGAGCTGGAGCTGGAGCGGCTGCAGGAGCTGGAGCTGGAGCGGCTGCAGGAGCTGGAGCGGCTGCAGGAGCTGGGACTGGAGCGGCTGCAGGAGCTGGAGCTGGAGCGGCTGCAGGAACTGGAGCGGCTGCAGGAACTGGGACTGGAGCGGCTGCAGGAGCTGGGACTGGAGCGGCTGCAGGAACTGGAGCTGGAGCGGCTGCAGGAACTGGAGCTGGAGCGGCTGCAGGAGCTGGGACTGGAGCGGCTGCAGGAGCTGGAGTGGCTGCAGGAGCCGGAGCGGCTGCAGGAGCTGGGACTGGAGCGGCTGCAGGAGCTGGAGCGGCTGCAGGAGCTGGGACTGGAGCGGCTGCAGGAGCTGGAACTGGAGCGGCTGCAGGAGCTGGGACTGGAGCGGCTACAGGAGCTGGAGCGGCTGCAGGAACCGGATCTGGAGTGGCTGCAGGAGCTGGGGCTGGAGCTGGAGCAGAGTCCACCGTAGGGGTCACAGTGGCCGTTGGATCTGTCACAGGGCTTGGAGTGGCCGCAGGGTCTGTCACTAAGTTGATAGCAGTATCAATGGCAGCTCGATAGGCATGAGCCAGGCCCCAGCACGTTACAATGATTTGTGTTACTTTGGAACTGCCAGAATCATGACACCTTTTTTTCAAGCATTCTGCCAGTTTTTGAGGATTTTGCCATTGTTCAGGGGTGAATTTCCAACACACTGGGGGTGCCAACTGCTCTAGATGCCTGCCCATATCCGCCCATACTCCCTGCCACCCACAACTATCCTGCCTCCGGGCAGATATCCGGATGAGCTTCCCAAGTAGTTGTTTAACCATAAGCAGAATCTGAAGTGCATTCATGAGGCAGAACAACAAGACTATGGTACTCTGAGTATTCCAGAAATATTCAATATCTTGGAGAGCTATTGTGACAAGCTCAGGGGATAAGAGAGTGGTGAAGGAGGAAGGCAGAGTGACCCAGGAGGATACAGGGGGGGTGAAGGAGAAAGGGAGAGTAAGCAAGTAAGGAAAAATATCCTCCCCTTTCCCCTCCACAGATTGACTCCCTAATGAAAAAAAACAATAGGTATAATTGCTAATAGTTTCCAAGATACAGTTTCCAAAGTACAGAGTCGACGATGTTACTGAATACAAATAACAAGTTAGAGTCATGACCACGTATTTCATCGTCTCATAAGCCATTGCTACAACACACAGCACCATAATGATCTGAAACCAGGGCCCGGAGAGGATAAACAACACGACAGAGAGCAAATACGGAAAATAATGTACTATAATACTCAATTTGGAAAACAGGCGCAGCAGAGTTGAGATTAAAGCAATCAGCATTATGACAAGTGACTATTAAGCAGGTCTAATCCTTACACCAATTTTAGTTTAACACACTCTGGTCAGATCTGCCGTTATCTCAACCTTTCGAGCCCCACGTTGGGCGCCAAAAAGACTGTCGTGGTTTAACCCGGCCGGCAGCTAAACACCACGCAGCCGTTCGCTCACCCTCCCCCCTCCCTCTCTGGGACGGGGGAGAGAAATGGAAAGTGAAGCCCGTGAGTTGAGATAAAGACAGTTTAATAAGACAGGAAAATAATAATAACAAAATAATAATAACAATAATAACAATAATAATAATATGGTGATAATAGGGAAAATAATAATAATATGTACAAACAAGTGATGCACAATGCAATTGCTCACCACTCGCTGACTGATGCCCAGCCTAACCCCGAGCAGTCCGGCCCCCTCCCCCCAGCTAGCCACCCCTATATATTGTTTAGCATGACGTCAGATGGTATGGAATACCCCTTTGGCTAGTTTGGGTCACCTGTCCTGGGTCTGTCCCCTCCCAGCTCTTACTGCACCCCCAGCCTGCCCGTTGGCAGGACAGAGCAAAAGGCTAAGATGTCCTTGGCTTAGTATAAGCACTGCTCTGCAACAATTAAAGCATCGGGGTGTTATCAGCACTCTTCTCATCCTAAGCCAAAACACAGCATTCCACCAGCTACTAGGAAGAAAATTAATTCTGTGCTAACTGAAACCAGGACATCTATGATCATCATAGAATTTGTCTCAAAGTGCCTTAGATATGAAAAATGTGAGTCTTGTGAAAAAAAATAAATTAAATATGTATATGTATATTTTGCCATGCAAAACTGGTTTTTGTATCTAAGCATTTCATTTACCTTTAGCTCTGCTTTCTGTATATGAGATATAAAATAATCTTATTTTTTATCTTCCATATAATCGTAACTGGATAGCATTAACATCTTCTAATTTTGAGATCGTATAAAAGAATCTATATTTCTATAACACATGTTCTGATGGCAGTGCCAAAAATAACTCACAGAGATGCAAGCAGAGTGGTCTGTATATTCTTATACACTGTCTTAATAAAACTATCTATTTTTTTCAAATGCAACCATTTCATTGAGTATCCATGTCATTCATTATATTTTACCATTATTCAGAGGGATTGTGCTGCTTCATTGCCATACCTGATGTGTATATTGACAAACTCTCTTGACACACAGTGAGTATAGTTCGACTTGCTCTGGTACAGACTCTAAATTGAAATATAGATTTATCATATCAAATAACCTACTAGTAGTGAATGTTCATTACAAGAGGATTGTACAGAAAAAACAAAGGAACTGAAGGTCAATTATTTCAAAACACTAACCAAGAATATGGTTAGCTTGCCATCACTGTGTATGATGTTACAAAGTTCATATATGTTCAGTTGCAAAGTTTAAGTCTTCCTTTTGAATGTCTTTCTCAGGAGATAAAGAAAGGTCCTTCAGCAGTACAGAGTTTCCAAGAAAGGTCAAGAATTTACCTTATTTCATAGAATCATAGAATCCCACAGACCCATAAGGATCATCGAGTCCAAATCCTGGCACCGCACAGGTCTACCCAAAAGTTCAGACCATGTGACTAAGTGCACAGTCCAATCTCTTCTTAAATTCAGACAGGCTCAGTGCAGTGACCACTTCCCTGGGGAGCCTGTTCCAGTGTGCAACCACCCTCTCAGTGAAGAATCTCTTCCTGATGTCAAGCCCAAACTTCCCCTGCCTCAGCTTAACACCATTCCCGCAGGTCCTATCACTGGTATTTACAGAGAATAGGTCGCCTGCCCCTCCACTCCCTCTTGCAAGGAACTTGTAGACCACGATGAGGTCCGCCCTGAGCCTCCTCTTTTCCAGGCTGAACTGGCCCAGTGACCTCAGCCGCTCCTCATACGTCTTCCCCTCTAGGCCCTTCACCATCTTCATCACCCTCCTCTGGACACTCTCCAACAGTTTAATGTCCTTGTACTGTGGTGCCCAGAAATGCACACAGTACTCAAGGTGAGGCTGCACCAGTGCAGAGTGGTGCAGTGGTCTCCTCCCTCGACCAACTAGTAATGCCATACTTGATGCACCCCAGGATACGGTTGGCTCTCCTGGCTACTGGCTCATATTCACACTGCTGCTCACATTCAGCTTGCTGTCAACCACAACCCCCAGATCCCTCTCTGCGGGGCTGTTCTCCAGCGTCTCGTCACCCAGTCTGTACGGATAGCCAGGGTTGCCTCTTCCCAGGTGCAGGACCTGGCACATGCTTTTGTTAAACTTCATGCTGTTGGTGATCGCCCAGCTCTCCAGTCTGTCCAGATATCTCTGCAAGGCCTTTCCACCCTCAGCAGAGTCCACAACTCCTCCAAGTTTTGTGTCATCAGCAAATTTGCTCAGAACACCTTCTAGTCCTATATCAAAATCATTTATAAAAACATTGAAGAGGACTGGCCCTAAAATGGAGCCTTGAGGGACTCCGCTAGTGACCATCAGCCAGCCTAATGTAGCCCCATTTACCACAACCCTTTGAGCCCTGCCCATCAGCCAATTGCTCACCCATCGTATGATGTTTTTGTTAAGATGTACGCTGGACATTTAGTCCAGTAGGATACTATTGAAAACCATGTCAAAAGCCTTGCTGAAGTCCAAAAAGATCACATCAGCTGGTTTCCCTTGATCTACTGCACAGCTGATCTTATCATAAAAGGAAATTGATTTTTTTAGGTAGGACCTACCCCTCATGAACCCATGTTGTCTGGCACCAATGACCATATTGTCCCCCAGATGCGCTCCAATAACTTCAAGAATTATCTCCATAATTTTACCAAGCATTGATATGAGACTGACAGGCCTGTAATTGCTAGGGTTTTCTTTCTTACCCTTGAAAATTGGCACAACTTTTGCCAGCTTCCAGACTACTGAGACCTCTCCAGATTCCCAAGATCATTGAAAAATGATTGAGAGAGGTCCCGCAATGCTGTCAGCCAGCTCTTTTAGCACCCTGAGATGAATCCCATACAGACCCATGGTCCATGGACCCAAGGTCTATGGATCCAGGTGGAGCAGCAAATCCGCACATGTTCAGCGTCAGTTGGGAGTTTATCATTCCCACTGTCATGGTCCTCCAGCTCAGGGCACCCTGGGTCCCGAAAGCCCATAGTCAGTGTTGAAGACAGAGGTGAAGAAAGCATTAAACGTCACTGCTTTGCCTATGGCATTGTCTGAGAGACAAACAATGACATGGTCTCCTCTGAGAGGAGATCTTCACCATCAAATAGCAGACCTATGTTTTCTCTGGTCCTCCTTTTCCTGTTCACACATCTAAAAAAACTTTTTTATTGTATCCCACAGACTTGGCCAGCTTCAACTTTAGTTAGGCTTTGGCCACACAAATTTTCTCCCTACAAACATGAACAGCATTCCTGTATTCCTTCCTTGCCGTCTGACCCTCCTTCCAGCAGCCGTATACTTTCTTTTTTCGCATAAGCTCCAGTAGAAGATCCCTGGTCAGCCAGGTCGGCCTTCTGCCCCGCCTGCCTGACTTCCGATATTTTGGAATCACCTGATCTTGTGCTTTTAGGAGGCAGTGCTTAAAGACTGACCAGCACTGATGGATGCCAATGCCTTCAAAAGCAGTTTCCCAGGGGACCTTGCTGACTAGTTCCCTGAGCAGCCTGAAATCTGCTTTTGCCATATCCAGGGCTGAAGTTTTGGTGGAAGTTTTCCTTCTGTTGCCATAAATTCTAAACTCAACCACTATGACCGAGACAGCCACCAATTACCACGTCTCCCACAAGACCCTTTCTGTTCTCCAGCAACAGATCAAGGAGGGCACCTTTCCTAGTTGTCTCCCTTAGCACCTGCACCAAGTTATCATCTAGGTGCTTTATGAACCTCCTGAATTTGCTTGTGTCAGCCATGTGGTGATCCCAGTTGATGTCTGGCAAGTTGAAATCCCCCATAAGGAAAAGGGGAGTTGATCTTGAGACATCTTGTAGTTCTGCAAAGAATAATTCATCAACATTGTCGTCCTGGCAGGGTGGTCTATAATAGACTCCCACTATGTCATCCCCCTTATTTGTTCATCCCTTAACCCTTACCCAGAGGTTCTCAACTTTGCCATCGCCAACTTGAAGTTCCACACAGTCCATCTCATGCATCACCACCCCTTTCTTCCAAATAGCTGAGCACAGCTCAGGTTTGTTTGTTTGTTTGTTTAAACCAGTTTTGAATCTACCTGTTTTTTCAAAAGCTACCTGTATGTTAAGGAAAAATTACCTACAGAAAGGGAGATAGAAGTCCAGTTCTTTTCTGTGCGTGACTAGATTAAAAACCATATTTCAATTTTCCACTTAAGTGCCCCAACCATTCTGTAAACTAGTAAGTCTATTAAGATGGTTCCACTTTGCAGAATATAATTCAAGAATCATTGAGTCATGCAAGGAAAATATAAAAAGGAGCACAGTTTTGTGGATTTAGTAGTAATAGACCTTATGAAGAGAATCCTGAACTCAAATGTCAGCTCACAGGGTAGTTTCTGTTTCAACTAGCAGAATTTACATGTAAAAGCCATGGGTTTTGTAACACGTTTATGTTAGCTATGCCAATCCCTAGAATGGCTATACTCCTTCCATTAGCTGCAACAGAATTGACAGTTACCTTACCTATTCTATCATATAATGTATTTTCATGACAACTGCTGAATATCCTCAAAGAGAAGAAAGCACAGAAGCCATTATTTCCAGCATTTTGTTGAATCTTGTAACTAGTGGTTTATCTCATAATTTTAATAAAATTACTATTTATACATACATATGTACACATACATCTCTATATAAGTACACTTTTATATAATATATAATATAATAAAAATATAATATAATATATAATATAAATAGTCACTTTTCAAGAGTTGTTTTATGCTTTATTTTACAAGGCATTTTTGTAGACCTCAGCCAAGTCATGGAACTCCCAAGCTCTTACCAGTTCTGCAAAGCTCCATTGTATGCAGAAACACATCTTGAAGAAACTAAAGATCTTCTAGCCAAAATATCAGCTAAGTATTTTTTTTTTTTATGCTTAAGTCAGGCAGCACTTCACAGAAGACCATCAGACATGCAATTTTGAATATATGCACCTGTGTTCAGCAAAAATCTAAATTCATGTCTAAAAGCTCTGCAGCATCTAAAAACCATGGTTTGGGATATTATTTTATATCAAGCTGAGCTTATTACTAGTCCTGCTCTGTGTATAAAATGTATATATTGTTTCATGATTACAGTTTATCCATAGTCAAACATGAATGCATATGCTGTACTGTTGCAATATAATAAGTTTCAGAATGTGCCCAAGATATTGAGAAAATAGATTTAATTAATTTATTATGTGGGAATTAAATTGAAGAAACCAAAAGAAACTGACATCAAAAGACATATCTACAGAGCATACCTTCCCTTTAAAATACTTAACAGCTGCTACTGAAAGTAAAAACTACTCCCCCAAAACCTCTTAATTTTACATCATTTCATTGTATTGAGTGTTCGTACAAGCAACACCACCACTAAATAACTGAAATTCACTGCTAACATTTAAGTGTATTAGTACCATTAAGCTAACCAAACAATTAAAATGTGTTTTGTACATTAAAAAAAATAAATAAATTACAAATGCAGTTAGCTCGTGCTGTTTCCATGAATTCTTTATGTAGCAGAGCAGAGAGCTGCAGGAGGTTTACGCAACTTTAGACAAGAAAAGATCATGAAAGATTTATGAAGGCATTTTTGTTTGTTTGATTGATTGATTTTTTAATTTTACTTATTTATTTATTTATTTATTTTGTGGTGGGACTGTAGAGTATTATGCTGAGGAATTAGGCCAGATTGAGCAAAGAACTGAAATTGTATAGCAAATTATATAACAACCTTGAAGACTATATTTTGTTATGCCAGATTTCAAACTCACCTTTTATATGGAGTACTTTAGCAGAATCTCTTAGATGTATTAAAATTTTATATAAAATGTATATAATATGTTTAAAAATCTAGAAATTGATTTCTACTAATTTCATATGTAACATATCTAAACATATGCACATATCAAGTGCAACTAGGCCTCCTAAAGGAATATGTTCCATAAAATATTCCTTTATGCTAATGTAGGACTGAGAAGGTAATACAGTCTCCTAATTGCTGCATGTGAAATAAATTTTACTGCTACCTACTGCCTAGTTTCCCCATGCTGCCAGGTGATTGATGCTTTTAGACAAGTGTTTCAGTACCTCATTCTTAACATCTGCTGTGATGATGGTGAAATCATCTAATAAGTGATATATAAATCCCAGAGAAGTGTGATTTCTGGGATTTCAGGCAGGGAGAAGGAAAAATAACTTGAAGATGGTTATTATACAGAAAAAAAGAAAAAAAAAAAAGGGGGGGAAGGAGGAGGGGAGCTAGAAAGGTTACTTGCACAAAATTCACATGGAAATTACAGGTCTTAAATCTTTACTTTGATTCTTAAAAGCAGATGTAAAGAGCTGCTTAATCATAGATATTAATCAACCAAATATATATTAATTAGTCAATTAATTAATAAATCAGTGCAATCAATCAGCTTTTGATCCTAAAGTTTTCTAGTCATTTCAAGATGTGTTTTTACACAACAGCAAATATGTATCCCTATCCCTAACATGAGATCTAAACAGTAGGTCTTCTGGTAGGCTATGTTTATATGCCATAACTGAGGACCTATTTAGTCTCTGTTCCCTCTGTGTGAAATAATGATCACAGAGCAGGGTGGCCTTGCCCAGGCTGTTTACAGAATGTTCAGCTTCCAAACCATGACTGAACTTCTTCTGGGAGTGTGTTAACCAATGTGGGACAAAATATGCTGAGGAACCTGTGGCTTGCCTTTATGTTTCACTGAGACTGATGTAGCCTGAGAATTGCAATCCAGTGAATTTCCTATTCTTAAAGATTGTAAACAGAACTTCAAATGCTACTGTCTATAAAGAACAGTAGTCTACCTTAAGAGTGAATATCTTCCTTTAAAAATGTGACCTTTGAGATGTAAGAACTGCTGCACCTTTCTATTCATTATCCAGTATCTTGGAGATATCTATTGCTTGAGCTAATTCGTCCTCATACTTCCCTTTATCTAGGAGAGCAGTTTAAGGCTAACTGTAGCTTAAAGGTAAGAATACTCATCCAAAATGTCAGAATTCTAAATGAGTTTTCTTTCTAGTATCTGCTCCTGCAACAGTTTTACATGAAACAGACCTTGCACGTGTTGCACTAGGATCTGGGATTCATTCTGTCATACTTCTCCACAGGCTCAGTTTTTTTTTTTTTTGTTTGTTTGTTTGCTTCTTTGTTTGTTTGTTTTCATGTATTAAAAACATTTTGTGGGATTAGGGATAAATACAAATATATATTATTAATAAAAAGATTTAGAGGGGGAAAAAAAGAATATATACTTCCTCATAAATTGAACTTTTCTTTTTTTTTTAGCTCTTAATATAGGGTTAAAATTTGTTATCAAATGAAATATTTATCTCTTATTTTTCATTTTCTTTTATGGGTAACAAATCTGAATAATAATAATAATAATAACAATAATAACAATAATAACAAAGTGTAAATAAAAAAAAAAGATTCAAAAAGCTGCAGAATGAAATACTTTGACCTTTTGTAATATTTGGAATTTATTATACAAATATGGTGATGAAATTGACCAACAAAGGTTAAATATGTTATTGCCGATTAATCAGTATATTTTTCCTGAAAGTTACTTGGGAGAAAAAAGTCTTGTCCCTGTCAGGTTAGAATCTATGTTTTGCGCTTGCTGTACTGATGAACTGATGGTTAATTCATACACACATAAAACCAAACCAAAACCACAAAACAAACATATTTTTGTTATGTTAGTTAGTTTTAATGCATATCAGAAAAATAATAGTCATCTCCCAGAAAATACAGATCTAAAAGATAAGACACCTGACACCTGTTTTATTGAGAACAACAGAAATTTATAAGATTTCATTAGTGGCACATCTTTAAAACATCTTTACTTTTCTAGCCTTTAACATATTGTACAAGTATGCTTTCTGGTGAATGATTGTACATATGTATATATATGTATATATATATTTATGATTGTATATATATACAATCACATGCTGTGATGATGGTGAAATATATATAATTATAAAATATATATGTAATTATATAATATAATAATTCACCAGAAAGCACATATATATATATTATATCCTTTGTCAAGGGTAAGATTCATCTTATTTCTCTTCATCTTCCTACAAGTTAAATGCACAGAAAATCATTATTATGTCCCCTGATCTGTGAAAAGACAACGTATGAAAATGTTTATTTTTTCCATCTATCTTATGGTCATCTGTCTTCAATCTCTTTTCATTAACTCTGAAATAAAATCACCATAGTTTGTCAAAGACTATATGACCTGTTTAAGGACAGTTAATGTTTGTCCAGATAAATCATAGTCTAAGCCAGTGATAAATGGAACTTCCTAAGATCCATTATATTTCTTAGTAAAAATTGTGAGCATTGATCTGCTATATTCCCATAGTCTGCAGAAATTTATGTTTGTTTGTTTTTTTTCTCATTTTTTTTCAGAAACATAATTTTCATTTAAATTCAATTACATACAACAGTGACTTTTTCTTCTGTTTTTTTGTGCTTTTTTTTTTTTTTTTTGAACATAAATCTGTCTATCTGGATCTAAGTATTATAACTTAATATGGAAAGCATGCAGAAAGAAGTGTTTTGAAATATTGAAACCCAGCACAACATACAATTATTGAATTTATACCAATTTCTAAAATAAACAAATAAATAAATTAAGCTAATAATGCAATGCACTGAGATGATTTTGAGCAAAAAGGTAATTCCAACTTATTTCCCAAAAAACAACAAAGTTGTTTGGGTTTATTGTATTGGGTTTATGTGACAAGATTTTTGTACCAGAGGGCTGAAAGGGTGGCCTCTGTGAGAAGGACCCAGAAGCTGCCCCATATTAGATAAGGACCAGTTTCAGACAGCTCCAAAAGGACCCATCATTGCCCAGAGCAGAACCAATGTTGTTTGCACCTCTGTAAGAACAGACTTTAAGAAAAGAGGGAAAAAAAAAAAAAGTTGCTGCACAACAGCAGCCAGGAGAGCGAGGAGTGAGAAAGAATCTTACAGACACCAAGGTCAGTGAAGAAAGATGGGGAGAAGATGCTCAAGGTGCCAGAGCAGAAGTTACCCTGTGGCCTGTGGAGAGGCCCCTGGTGGAACAGGTTGTCACCTTGCAGCCCATGGGTCCCACATGGAGAAGATCTCTATGTCCATGGAGGAGCCCCTGGTGGAGCGGGTGGATGTGGCATGAGGGAGGCTGCGGACCATGGAGAGCCCCTGCAGGAGCAGGACTCGGGCTGCAGCTGCAGCCCGTGGAGAGGAGCCCATGCAGGAGCAGGTCAGGGGGAGCTGCCGCCTGTGGGGGACCTGTGCTGGATCAATTTGCTCCTGATGGATGGACCCTGTGGTATGGACCCATATTTGGAGCAGTTCTTGAAGCAGTTCTTCTTACTGCTGTAGATATTACCCATTAGCAATGGGTAATAAATTGCATACATCTGCCTATGCTGAGTCTGTTTTGCCTACGATGATATTTGTTGAGTGATTTCCCTGTCCTTATCTCAAACCTCAAGCCCTTTCCATAATATTCTCTCCCTCTTTGCCTTTGAGGAGAAAAAGTGAGAGAACAGTTGTGGTGGAGCTCAGCTGCCCAGCTGGTTAAAACCACCATAGAAATTCAGGAAAACACTAATATAATTGCGAATTTTAAGTCCATATTAGAATTCAGAGCTTTTTTTTTTTTTTTTTTTTTTTTAAATAATAATAAAAAAGTTAAATGTTTAGACTTACATGATTCAAAGAAAAAAGTCTGAGATAAAAAAATTCTTAAAAATTCCAGTCACTATGAATAAAAACTTGTAAAATCACAGTATTTTTGAAAAAAATTCTTCAGTAGAAAACAAAAGGACATTTTGTTATATATGCATTTCAGCCACATCTATAACATACTTTTTTTCATAAAATATGTCTGAGCTCAATATTTGTTTCAAAGATCATATTTTAAAATTGGTTAATCATTTGAATATAGAGATTAATTAGACTGTGTGTGCATTTTAGAAAAGTAATGATTTTCTTGTATTTTTTCTTTGCAAATGATGTGCTTATATTTGTGCATTTTTTTTCTCACAAAAAAAAAAAAAAAGATTTTCATAGAAATTGTTGTTATTCTTAATTCTTAATTCAAATGTAAAAATAAAATATATTATCAGTTTTCTTGAGCCTTTAGATATCTTTCAAACTAAAAGAATTTCAATAAAAGTGTGGTGTTCAGCAGGACCATTTGCTACCTGGCTTTTCACGGAAGAGTAGTTATGTATCCCTACACTTGTAAAAGTATACATTATTTGGTTCATTCTAATGACAATTAAATATTTAAAATTTACAGGAAAACAAATGCTTAGAGAAGTCCTCTAGCTTTCCAATAAATGTGTAGGGGAAAAAATAAAAAATGTGATTTTCTGATTGATTCAGGTAATATGAATAAATTATTAGTCTTTACTGTAGCAGAGAAAATTAATCTTTTGAGCACAATGAAATTAAAAGGTTTTGGCTTGCCTGATTTGAACAAAGTAAGATGAATTTTTAATACAGCAAATTAATTAGGCACATAATGAGGAATAGGATGCATAATAGCTCTAATTCAGATAAATAGCAAAATAGTCCAGATCCTCAAGGAAATAAATATCATCCATCACAAATACACCTTAAATTCTGTTTATTGGGAAATATTAATAGTAAGAGTGTTTGTATAAAGGAGTTAGATAAATTTTATTTGCTGATTTTGTTCAGTGCAATTACATTACATGTTGACCCTCATCTGTAACTCTTTGCAGAATTGATTTTAGGATATTATTCATTTCTGAAGGTGTTAATGTACCATAAAGGATTTGTATTATCGTTAAACATACTGTCTATGCCAGGTGTTACATGTTATTTGCTTCTGCCCTGAAGATCATTTAACAGCTTATAAATCTTTATGGCCCCTTGATGTTTTGCTACAATAATTTGCATCTTTAAATAGCTTTTAAATTATGCATTCTAAAAATAAGCAACAAGCAATATTTTTCTTACCAAAGTACATATATCTTCTCTCTTAAAATAATGCTAGTTACAAAACTCAAGAGATAGTATTTTGGAAAACAATAACAAGTTGAGTATAAGTGCTAGAACAACGATATTTCAATGCAGATTAAGTGGTTAAATTTACTTTTATCAGACCTCTCCATGAACATTTACAAGTTATATCAAGATATAACTTTATGTACTTCAATAGAAAGTCATGAAAGCTATGTATAAATGTATTTTAACATCTAAGAACTGGGTATATAATATTACTAAATTCTGATATAACTTCATCTATTCAATAACTTGCAGAAAGAATATAAATGGAATAAAAATAATAATAATAATAAAGGCTATTTTGATAGACCTGTCTTTTTATTTTTTATTATTTTTTATTTTTTTCTCATATATTATGTTCTGTTATCATCATTTTAATGGGTATGGCTGAGAAGAATACTCTGGGAAGAAGCCAGAGAAGAATACTCTGGGAGTTTCTTTTGGTGTACACAGCCCAAACCACCATGGAAGAGGAAGGTCTTGTGAAAAACTGGGCTCACTCTTTCAGAAGGACACATCAGGCTGAGACAGATAGGGAATAATGGAAGTAACAAAGAGCTTATAATAAGAAGAAATCTTCCCCAGGGAATCATGAAGAAAACAGGAAAGCATCAGAATTTGAAGAAGGAAAGAAAATTTCCTATGGATCCTGAGAGGAAATTTATTTGACAATTTTTGTTTGATCTTAAATTCTGTTCAACTAGTATCTCCTTTTTATATCTTATCCTGACGTTTCTTATGTTGCTGTCTTATTAATAGCCAACAGGTGGTCTATAAGACTACTTTGAACTGTGTTTTTTCACTCCACCTAAAATTCATGGGAAAGTACCAAATGAATTTTACAGTACCTTGTCTTCTATGTAGATCTTAATTTCTGAGTTATCTCTTTTCAGTAGAATGTAATGTCAAATTTTATTGCTTTTCAATTGTCATTTCTGAGTTTATTGTTATTATTATTATTTTATGTGGGAATATTATGTTCATGCAGCTGATGCCTAAATATTTTATACAATGTTTAATACATGATTGTAAGTAAAATAATCTGAAAATAGGTAGTAAGACACACATGGTCTTTTACCATTTAATGGTGAAAGGCAATTGTCATAAACCCTGTTGTAAAACTTTTATTACTTTCCCATATTTCTATTCAATAACAGTAAAAAATATTTTGCCTATATGTCATTTTTTTTTCTTTTAAAATTTGTTCTATATAACCATGCTATTAATATTTGCTTCTTCTTCTCTAAAGAACAGTTTGGCTTTTCTTTGTAGGAACTTTTGCAATATTCAGGAGGCAAATTCTTTAACTTTCTATTACAATTTAGTTTGAAATTACAGTATGTATCTAAATTATGATTTTACTTCAGGAAAAAAAAATATGAAGATTAAAAACCCCAGGCCCTAAGTACCATAAGGACAACTTGCATATAGTCATTGGTATTCATTCTAAATAATATATGGGAAGAATGTTGATACAAATATAAGTCTAAAAGTCTTGACAAATAAGTTGGTAACATTTAAAATATACTAGGGTTATTATCTTATCTTCCTAAAGAAATAGGAAACATGTTATCCTGAACTATATCCAGAATGCTTTTATTAGAAAGTAACTGTCAAAGTTAGGAAATAATTTCAAAATATCAAGATTTGGTTGATAATATATTTGTATCCAAAATCATACATGCTATTTAGTGTATGACATATTGTATACTCCTTTCTAACAAATTAATATAAGCATTTTGTGTAGTCAAAGCAAAGGCCTTAAACACTTAAAAATTATAAGTGCTCTTAAAAAGAGTATTTTGACTGCATGTCTCTGTTTATTATCTGCAAAAAAAAAAAAAAAAGGCAAACAAAAATGCATTCTTGAAGAAACAAACATCATCAACATTCAATGTTAAAATAAAAGGGGGAAAAAATATTAGAATTTTGCATTGTTTAGTCCTTTTAGCTATGGTAGCAAAAATGTATACAACTGCAAATGTGAAATATCATCAAGTCATTAGAAAAGATGAGTTCAGTAAATCCTACTGATTCTATGACAATAAACTAGTACATACATCTTTTATGCCTTTCAAACAATGTTAGGAGACATTATCTTTCATGTGGTCCATCTATTTTAATCTTTGTCAAGGATAAATCTAATACACAACAAAACAAAAAACAATCTTTGATTTACTTTCCCTTTTGACCTAAGGAGTCAAAACTCCTTAGTCAATACTCTGCTCTGTTTGAAACATATTTATGAAGCTGTTCTATATAGGCTTTATTACTTTAAAGAGAAAAAAAATGTATTTAATACAATGATGAGAATTAATATTACAGAGGTACAGAAAGATACAACTGTCCATGCATAAAGGCCATGATTCTTTTTTATTTTTTTTTTTTCTGTAATTTGTACAAAGATGTTATCATAGGTTTTAAAGGCTGTTCATTCTATTTTAAATTTACTGTCTATTAAACATCAACAAAAACAAACAAACAAACAACAGTGATTTCTTACTGCATCTAGTGCATCTATATTGTCTTAGGACATATCTGTAATCAGGCCTTGAAGATGTACCCTCTAGCTATTAATCTCAAAACTAAACCCAATAGCTCAGCATTTGTTTTGTTTGTACAGGTACAGCTGCTCCAAGGCTGTGTTCTTACTAATCTTGAATTTACAAAAGTTATGATTACAGGATATTCCTAAAGGCATCTTGCAGTAATGGAGAGTGGGAAATATAAGCTATATATTTACAGTTAGCTATGAAATACTATTTATAAACTTTCTGGTTTTTTTTTTGTTTGTTTGTTTTGTTTTGTTTTGTTGTTGTTTTTGTTGTACTGTTTTTTCTTGCCCGAGTATTCCATTAAATCTGTGTTAATAACAGATTTTCCTTCTCTTTCTCTTTCTCTTTCTCTTTCTCTTTCTCTTTCTCTTTCTCTTTCTCTTTCTCTTCTTTTCTCTTTCTCTTTCTTTCTTTCTCTTTCTCTTTCTCTTTCTCTTCCTTTCTCTTTCTCTTTCTCTTTCTCTTTCCTTTCTCTTTCTCTTTCTTTCTCTTTCTCTTTCTCCTCTTTCTCTTTCTCTTTCTCTTTCTCTTTCTCTTTCTCTTTCTCTTTCTCTTTCTCTTTCTCTTTCTCTTTCTCTTTCTCTTTCTCTTTCTCTTTCTCTTTCTCTTTCTCTTTCTCTTCTTTCTCTCTCTCTCTCTTCTCTCTCTTTCCTCTCTCTCTTTCTCTCTTTCTCTCTTTCTTAGTCTATTTCTCTCTTTCTTTCTCTCTCTTTGCTCCTTTCCTCCCTTCTTTCTTTCTTTGTTTTCCTGAGCTCTGTGTTGACTTTGTTGTCTCCCTTATTTACTTTCTATCTCATTCATTTCATTCTTTTGAACACTTTTCCTTTCTTTCCATAGAAGTTTGACTACAGATGGGTTTCATCCACTTTTTTTTGTTTGTTTTTTGTTTTTTTTCTAAAAATTAAGAAATCATTACTACTTCATAGTTAAGGAAAAAAAAAAAAAAAAAAGTTAAGGACACTGTAAAGTAGGACATAGAAAGCTATAATAAAGTGAATTTCTGAAAACCCAAGAGGTTCATCTTCCTTTCCTGTGTTGCAAATTAATATATGTGTACTTTTTTTTTCAGGGAGACAGAGATCATTGTGAAAGGAGACGTTTAGATGTAGAGCTTAGTGATATGGTTTAGTGGAGGACTGGTTAATGTTAGGTCAGAGGTTGGTCTAGGTGATCTTGGAGGTCTCTTCCAACCGAGACAATTCTGTGATTCTGTGATATTCTAAAGCACCTGTAAGTATATTTTGCTATAGAGCTGAAGCAGTACAGTTAGAATTATCATCTGCAGTCCTTGGTGAGTCTTAAGTCTTGATGTGAAGGTGATTAGGTTTGACAGGTCATCAACAACAAAGCCATAACCAAGGTTCACTTGTCTTCTTTCTTCTTCAGTTTTCTTTCCTTAAGCATGTTTTTATGTTGCTTTCCTCCAAATCAGAAAGTCTTCTCTGCTACCTTATGTGTCTTATCTTGTTTTCTTTTCTCTTGTGAGTAAACCTTCTTGTATATTCATAAAGGTCCTGTCTACGTCCAGTCTTTTCTGTTTATTTTGTACTTTTTCTGACATTTTTCTTTTACTTGGATGTTTTCTGTGTGCAACTACACCCATCTTTGCTTCTCTGATGATCACACTGATTACATCTCTTTTACATCAATTTACATCTCTTCCTGGCCCCTTCTTTGACTACACTTGATTACAGAAGTAGCCAGTGCAACTAGCTTAGGCTAGGCTTTTAATGTTCCACAGTTTTACAATTCACATTATCTAAGCTTAGATGCTAAATTGTAGAATCTATCTGTAAATCATATGTCTAATCTTCTGCAATAATTAATGAGGGATAATGTCTTTTATTATAAGCTGAATAGCTCATATGGTTATTTAGCCAAGCACATGTTATCTACTTCAGAATGAGCTGAACAGCTTCCCAGCCTTCATTAGACTATCTTCAGTTAGTCTAATGTGGGTATACATGGACATACACAGAATGGTATCCAGGCCCGCGGTTTCAAATGCTGAAGGTTTCCAAGACATCCACAGAAGGCAGATAGCGTGACCTGATATCTTCATCAGATCCAATCCCCTCTTCAAGGATTAGCTGAGACCAGGTAGAACAGCCTATGGTATCTAAAATAAAACTTAATACCTATGTGTGGTAAAATGAATCAAGCTTTTCATAGAATCACAGAATCAAGATTGGAAGAGACCTCCAAGATCACCTAGTCCATCCTCTGACCTAACACTAACAAGTCCTCCACTAAACCATATCCCTAAGCTCTACATCTAAACAACTTTTAAAAACCTCCTAGGAAGGTGACTCAACCACTTTTCTGGGCAGCCTATTCCAATGCCTAACAACCCTTTCCGTAAAGAAGTTCTTCCTAATATCCAACCTAAATGTCCCCTGGTGCAACTTTGGCCCATTCCCCCTTGTCCTATCACATGGGAGAATAGACCAATCCCTACCTTGCTACAGCCTCCTTTGAGGTACCTGGAGAGTGCAATAAGGTCGTCCCTGACCCTTCTTTTCTCTGGGCTAAACAACCATAGTTCCCCCAGCCACTCCTCATAAGCTTTGTTCTCCAGACCCCTCACCAGCTTTGTTGCCCTCCTCTGGACTCGCTCGAGCACCTTGATGTCCTTCCTGTAGTGAGGGACCCAAAACTGAACACAGTACTCGAGGTGCAGCCTCACCCGAGCCAAATACAGGGAGACAATCACTTCCCTAGACCTGCCATCCACACTTTTTCTGACACCAGTTAGAATGCTGTTGAACTTCTTGGCCGCCTGAGCACACTGCTGGCTAGTATTCAGCTGACTATCAACCAATACTCCCAAGTCCTTCACTGCCCGACAGCTTTCTAACCACTCATCTCTCATCCTGTAGCGCTGCTTGGGGTTTTTATACCCCTAGTGCAGGACCTGGCACTTCTCCCTGTATTGGGCTATCACAGGAGTTTAACAGTTATTTTACATGCAAGCACAACGATAGAGCTAGAATTTGGCATTTAAAATCTGAATTTAAATCTATCCTCTAAGTTTTACATGATTAAAATTAAATGAAAATAATTGGGTTATCTGTAATATATTTATGTCTTCTTTTTTACTCATATTCATACAAGCCTTGGTTATATGATAAAGCAAAGTTGATGAAAAGAATTGCTAAACAAAAGATTATAAGACTATATATATATATAAACATGTTTATATATGATAGTCTAAAAATAGCAAAATATTTCTGAAATACTCCTTAGAATATTGAGGCACAGTATTCTGCTGCGCTGTACAGAGGTTAAACATTCTTTTCATTTATTCATATCCAAGATATTAATAAGTCAATTCTTTAGACCATTTTCTTTGTCTTCTAGTTTTGAGAAACTCAAATTAAGCTCAATTTCTAAACAAAACAAAGCAACTTTGTTTTCTTTTGATTGAAAGCAATCATTTCTGTATTGTCTCCTTAGCTAATAATTTGAAATGTTGTAAAAAACAACTAGGTATTCTTCAGGAGCTGTATAATATAAATACATGCGTATATACGTATGTATGGTGTGTATATATATACACACACATATATATACAGATAAAATGCATTATATAACTTTTTTAACCCCAAATGAAGGTATCTGTGAGATTTACAAAAGCTCATCATGTGCAATCAGATCTTCTTAAGTGTTCATCCAACAAAAGAAATTATATTAATCTCAACATGTGTTAGTGATTTAATACCATACTAATGAAAGCAGGAAAAATATTGCTATTAATTGCAGCAAACAGTTCAGTGAACAGATAACATTTTAAAAGATGCTATAAGCTTTGCTTTTTGTGTCTTTTTTTTTTGTTGTTGTTGTTATTAATAATTACTCTTTTGGGAAATATGTATAAACAAAGTCAACATACAGTCAACATGCAACAAGAAAAATATTTTTGAAATATGGTCACTGAATTGTTTTTGACATTTTTTCTTATACTCTTAACTATGTATGACTGTTACTATTGTTTCAAATTAAATATAATCTTCCATGTGAAATATGGAATTCTTGCCTTCACAAATATATTTTAGCTGGAAAGCTTTTCAATTCAAAGGTATTTTTACTTTAAAATATTCAATTTATCTTTCAAGGAAAAAAAAAATCAAAGATATTCATTCAATCAATAACAAAAGTTCACAAATATATGTATTTTTAAATACTCAAAAAATGTTTTCCATCTTAACTTGTGTCACATTCTTTAAAAAAAAAAAAAAAAACATTTTTTTTTTGATTCTTTAAATAGGCTTTGTCTTTGTATTTTTTCTTTTGTGCTCAGTTTAGCATAGACTAGAGAAGAATCAGGAAGGTCTTATCAGTGTATACAAACTCCTGAAGGGACTGTGCCATGAGGACAGAACCAGGCTCTTTTCAATGGTATCCCTTGTATTAATTGGCATGACAAGAAGCAATGAGCACAAACTGAAACAAAAGAGGTTCCCTCTGAACATCAAGAAACATTTCTTTACTGAGTGTTTGAAGACTGGAACAGGTTGCCCTGAGAGGTTGTGGAGTCTCTCTACTTGGATATCTTCTAAAAACCTACTGGACCTGGTCCTGGGTAAGCAGCTATAGGTGTCCCTGCTTCAGCAGAGGTGTTGGACCAGATGACCTTCAGAGGTCCCTTCTAATCTCAATCATTCTGTGATTCTGTGCTCCTCATCTACAACACAACTCAGAAATGATAGAAATGTATGTTATGTTTTACTGAAAACCATTTAACTCTTAAAAATCTGAATGAGATTCCCAGAGGTTCTTCCTTGGAATGAGATCCCCAGAGAAGCTGTGTATGCCACATCCCTGGAGGTGTTCAAGATCAGGTTGTATGAGTCACTGGGCAACCTGATTTAGTGGATGGCATCCCTGTCCAAAGCATGGGTGTTGGAAGGAGATGATCTTTAAAGTTCCTTACAACCCAAGCCATTCTATGATTCTATGGTTGAGATTCACAAAGGAGAAACAGAAATTAGAGAATATTCTATATTATAGAATTATCTATAATTATATAGTATATTATATAATATATTATAATTATATTTATATTATTACCTATATTATCTATAATTATATATAATTATCTAAAAATCTATATTATATATAGAGAGAATATATTTGCTGTAGCGAGGTGGGGGTTGGCCTGTTCTCCCACGTGCCTGGTGACAGGACGAGGGGGAATGGGCTAAAGTTGCACCAGGGGAGTTTTAGGTTAGATGTTAGGAAGATCTTCTTTACTGAAAGGGTTGTGAGGCACTGGAACAGGCTGCCCAGGGAGGTGGTGGAGTCACCATCCCTGGAAGTCTTCAAAAGACGTTTAGATGTAGAGCTTAGGGATATGGTTTAGTGGGGACTGTTAGTGTTAGGTTAGAGGTTGGACTCGATGATCTTGAGGTCTCTTCCAACCTAGAAATTCTGTGATTCTGTGATTCTGTGATTCATAATACGAGGACTGAATATCTTTAAGGAGGAAAATGGTATACACAGCATTGTTCTGAAAAGTACAGGACAATTACTAAAATAAAAATCTACGAAGATTGCAAAAACAATGTTCATATCACAGCAATCATAGCAAGCTTATGCAGCACAGAACTGAACTTGGTCGTACAAAAAATAAAAATAAAAATAAAAATCTGATGCAAATACGGAAAATCTCTCAATAACTATTTAGCACTATTAAATGCAGACATGTCCCTGGAGATTGAATTTCAGATTACCTATAAAATGTAGCTATCCCTTTTTCATCACTCCTAAGGTTTATTGGACAGTTTCTTAGATAAAATAAGGGCAGCACTGGAAAATTTCTATGCTAGTTATGTACAGTCTTTTAAGCTGTTTTAACATATAGACAGTGTAGTAAAATGTTCCCTGTCCTTTGGTAGTCTTCATTACTGTGTTAATTCATTACCAATTGCACTACCTGCATCAATGCTCCAACCCAACCCTTCTTCTATAATATAACCCAGCCTTCTATAATATAACCCAACCAATTATTTTATAATTTCTGCAACATCAACACTTCAACAGCTACATAGAAACATCAGAAGTCTTAAAACTGGGTCAATGTAGACCTACAGCTACAGACGTTAGTTCCCACCAAAGCACTCTGATGCATACCTCCTGAAAGTTTATAATAGAAATCTGAGTATAAATCCAGATAATATAAACCATTACTGCTATAACGCATAAGCTCAAATTCAAAGGCACCTAGTATTAAGAAAAAATGTATTAAAGAATACTATTTGTTAGGTAAAATAAGAAAACAAAACAAAACAAAACAACAACAACAGTGACAACAAACCAACAACTTTGCATAGTTATAATTATTCTGTGCTGGGAATAACGTTTTTTTCACGTATTATCAGAAAGGTGCTAAATATCATGAAAATCCATTTTGCTTTCTAGGAAGTTGAAGGCCTGTTTACTACACAGAACATATTCAGTGCTAAACAGAAATCACACTCATTTTTTGTAGTATCCATACTATTTTTTGCTTTAGCAATTAAAAACAATATAGACATTGTATAAAATATATAAAAGTAGTAAGAAAAATGAGATATTACATTATTTTTGTAATGGAAGTGTAAAGTAAGCTGATAACATTTTATTTGAAAAGTACTCAAAATTATTCAGTAATCAACAGTCTTTTATACTGTGCATGAGTTACCCATGACTGACAAAGATAAATGATATTCTATTGTGTTATTCAGTTGACCATAATTCTTCACATATGAATAGCTTTATCTACCTAATATATCTTTGAAGTTCTTTGTATTGTTTAACCATTATTTAGCAACAGACATTTCCTGAATTGCATGCAAGAGTTATGGAATTTAATGTTCCTTCCAAATCCAAAGAATAAGCAAGGTTCTTCACACTTTATTTGTTCAAAGAGCACAATATAATTTTAGAGCAATGATCTCAGAAATTTCAGTTCAGATCCTTCACCGAAAATATTCCAGATGTATAGTAATGCATCTTTTTATGCCCTTTGAAGTATACATGTTTAAGTTACTGCTAGATGACAACAAAATATATCTTGAAGGAAAAAAGGTACTGCATGGTCCAAACTTCCACTGATATAAATCAGAGTAATCCTTTGAGTTCAAATGATCTGTGTAGAAACATGCAATCTGAGGATATGACCTATATTTCATTTTTACAGTACGTAATTGATATAGCTACATTTTTGCTTGTTTCATTATTTGAGTCATTGACTTGTCTGATACTTGAAATATTCAGTTTCAGGTTACTTATAAATTTGAGACTTCTTACCTACCCTCAGTTCCAGTTACTGTTGATTTCTTTACATTAATTCCTCTATTTCTCCTAAATATTCCTTCAACTTCAAGAAGAATCACACATTACTCCTATGTTAATTCTAGACTTCCATTAATAGTGATTACAAAATTTCAGTATACCATATTGATGCACAAACATTTTTTTCTTTAAAGACAATGACATTTGCAATAATGTTTATGTTCATGTTTACACATATACCTTTTATTTTTCTTTGTAAGTCTTGCCCATTCTCTGAGTACACCTAAGAGAACTTTTTTTTTTTTTTCCATTTTTTCTCTCACATTTAAACTTAAATTTATTTATTTTCTTAATTTTCTTATAGGCAACTACCTTTTCCTTTCCCTTCTCTCTGCCCAAGCCATCTAAACACATACATTCAGGAATAAAAAATGTTAATGTCTATAGTGTTTATATTTATAAAATCTAAAAATAATCTATAATGTTTGAGAGAAACAGAATGAGTCTGTGAAGTCAATAGGCTCCCTGTAATTTCTCAAGAAAGTACCTAGATATGGGTCCTAGCTTGCACCCCCTTCCCCCCCCTCCCTTTCTTTCCCCCCCAAACTCACCCTTCTCTCTCTCTGTCATTCTCTCTTGCCCTGTCCAAATATAAAGTAGATCAAAGGATCTACATGAGAAAGAGTCTGAACTTGACACATTTTTTCTTACCAATGTGGTGGCCCACATGGTTTAAAAAGGTTGTTGGATTTTTTAAATAACAGTTTCATTTCTTTTCTAACTCATCCCACAGTATTAGCTGCCTGAAAATTAGGCCTGTAAGGCTATACTTCTAAATAAAAGAGGACTAGTTACTTTCTAGAACTGCAAACAAATTTCCTATATTTATGCATACCATCACAAGGACTGGTCACAATTGCCATCCCCCAGACATTGCCTTTAAAATCATCCAGTACTCATGCCCAAAGCTTGGTCATTTCAACTTGTCTCCATCTTAGAGACTGCATCTTTCTAGATACTGGACTCCACTTGCTAGTCTTGCTTGAAGTTTACTAGTGAATCACTTGCTGTCTCCCAGCAACTGTGACAGTCAGGTACAGGGACTGACCAAATAGGTGTTCTGACCAGGGGCTTGCCTATATGTGACTGCACTTTTTTATGTCACCTGTTATCTATTTCCTCATGCTTTTCTATTTCCTCATTTTCCTGATATGTCAAATAAAAATCTTTCTCCTGATTTTTCATAACTGATCCAAGTTTTGTATATCCACACACAAATTTGGTATCTCTGATAGGTAAGCTTGGCCTTATATGGTATTACCATGTACCTAATTACCTTACATGTTGCCTTGCATGTCTGATTTAATATTAAATAATCAAGATCCATTATCAGTTGACCTTTTAGGCTGACCTCCTTTTTCATACAAATGTTTCTATCTTTTTCATATACTCCTCCTAATACCTCAGAGGAGAAGTCATTCAACATTGACTGAGATCTGCTAACATTCTCAAAAGTTATCTTTCGTGAAAAGCCTTGTTAAAAGTTAACTGACTAGCTATGCTGTGTTTATGCTACAATGCAGCTGTGTTTTACAGAGTTATTGTACTCTCTTAAAGGAAGCCACTGACTTAATGTTTGGTATGGGAATAAAACTGATGTCCCAGGCTCTCCTTAATTAAAATTTATCTCTGTATCACCATATGTATATATAATAACCTTTCATTTCCTACCTCTGTGGAATTACACTGAAAATTATCTTAACTTGGTAACTTTTTCCTACTGATTAAATGAAATTGACTACTTTACAAATAAAGTAATAAAGTATGATGCTCATCTGATTCTTATGAACTTTTAAATGTTAATTCTATTATGGATGAACTTTGGCTTTTTTGCAAGACTGAATGATGCAATATACATTTTTGCAACATATATTCAAAGCCTTTCACTATTTAACATATCTTAAGAGATAAAGATATATAGCAGACAGATGGCTCTAACTGTCAATACTGTCAGTTAATTAGAAATAATGTTATCAAGGTGGCTTTCACTCTCATGTGCCAAATTTATCTAAAAAACTTCTTAAAGGGGATACTTATCCTCAACTAACCAGGAAGTGGGAAGCATACTTTATTAAAATCGTCACTCTAAGGTAAGACATATGATACCAAAGATAATATTTGATTTAAAAATAAATATAACAGTCTTCAGATATATTGAACAGAAATATAATCACAGAAAAATGTAAGCTGGAAATGACATCAGGGAGTGTTTTGGTTCACTTCTCTGCTCTGAATAGGATTAAAATGTACATTATGTTTTGTTTTGTTTTTTTTTTTTTCTTTTTTTTTTTTTAACTATTACAATGCAGCAACCTTTCTTCCAAACAACCCCTCCTCAAAAAAATAAGAAAAACTGAGCAAAAGGAGTTTATTACATCAGATACATAATTTAATTATGTGTCGTACATAATTACCAGGTACATAATGTAATAACGTAATATATTATCAATGCAGCCTTTTTGACATATGTTTTTAACAGTGCAGTCTTTATAATACATACTGACCTTAAAAAGAACCTTACAAAAAAAAATTTTACACGGAAGTCATCTTAAATTCTTCAGATAGTGAGTGGCAGGCATTGAGTGTCCTCTTGTAGCAACCAGTTCAGCTTTTTCAATATTTGACTTACTTGTGGAAATAATTCACTCCAAATCAGTGCTCCCCCACACTTTAACTGAACACTTGTAAATTATTCCACTGTGTAGAACAGACCGTATTTGAGACAGAAAACCAGAATTCTACTTTCAAAGTTATTTATTTTTAGGGAAAGATCCAGTTGACCTTTACTATTCTAAAAGCTATATTCCTTCTTTTAGACTCAGTGTCACAAACACAGCTGTTCAATTACATGCTTGGAGTTTCTGTTAAACTGGTAATTCAGGTCTACTAAAATGGTGAAGGGCCTAGAGGGGAGGATGTATGAGGAGTGGCTGAGGCCACTTGGCCTATTCAGCCTGGAAAAGAGGAGGCTGAGGGGAGACATCATTGTGGTCTACAGCTTCCTCACAAGGGGAAGCAGGCACCGATCTATTCTGTTTAGTGACCAGTGATAGAACCCGAGGGAATGGTGTCAAGCTGCAACAGGGTAGATTCAGGCTGGATATCAGGTAAAGGTTCTTCACTAAGAGGGTTGTTGTACTCTGGAACAGGCTCCCCAGGGACCTAGTCACGGCACCAAGCCTGTCAGAGTTTAAGTGTTTGGACTGTGCTCTTAGTCATATGGTCTGAATTTTGGGGGTACACTTGTGTGCTGCCAGGAGGTGGACTCAATGATCCTTGTAGGTCCCTTCCAACTCAGGATATTCCATGATTCAGAAAATAAGAACGCACAATATATGTGTGTACATACATTAGGGCTACGAAGATGGTAAAAGGCCTGGAGGGGAAGACGTACGAAGAACGGCTGAGGGCACTGGGCCTGTTCAGCCTGGAGAAGAGGAGGCTGAGTGGAGACCTCATCACAGTCTACAACTTCCTCGTAAGGGGGTGTCGAGAGGCAGGAGACCTTTTCTCCATTAACACCAGTGACAGGACCTGCGGGAACGGGGTTAAGCTGAGGCAGGGGAAATTTAGACTTGACATCAGGAGGGGGTTCTTCAAAGAGAGGGTGGTTGCACACTGGAACAGGCTCCCCAAGGAAGTGGTCACTGCACCGAGCCTGTCTGAATTTAAGAAGAGATTGGACTGTGCACTTAGTCACATGGTCTGAACTTTTGGGTAGACCTGTGCGGTGTCAAGAGTTGGACTTGATGATCCTTAAGAGTCCCTTCCAACTCAGGATATTCTATGATTCTATGATTCTATGTGTAGTCTACTAGAAATACTCTTTCAGAATCGCACTGTAAATAGGCATTGTACTTTTCACTACCAACAAATTTTCCAACTTCTGCATGAAGGAGGTTGTGAAATGATCATGAAAACACTATTGAGATCTTTTCTGGGGTCTACCAGTTGTATCTACTGAAATAATGGAATGATAGTCTGTTTGAAAATGTTTGTAAGGATTTTAATGCATATTTGCTACATGAGTGGTTATTGTTCTAACCTTATAAAAATAAGATAATTTTGTTTTCTGATTATTTTAAATTTAACTCTCAGAAAATGTCAGACAGACCTGTACAATCAGTTTGTGTATTTTTCCCTTCCCTTCCCTTCCCTTCCCTTCCCTTCCCTTCCCTTCCCTTCCCTTCCCTTCCCTTCCCTTCCCTTCCCTTCCCTTCCCTTCCCTTCCCTTCCCTTCCCTTCCCTTCCCTTCCCTTCCCTTCCCTTCCCTTCCCTTCCCTTCCCTTCCCTTCCCTTCCCTTCCCTTCCCTTCCCTTCCCTTCCCTTCCCTTCCCTTCCCTTCCCTTCCCTTCCCTTCCCTTCCCTTCCCTTCCCTTCCCTTCCCTTCCCTTCCCTTCCCTTTCCTCAAAACATACTACAAAATCTTCATTCTTTTGATAGTCTTTCATGTATATTATTTTTATTTTTTTAATGTTGCTTTTTTTTTTCTGCCAGCTGATTTGCTGAAATACTATTGTGATGAATTATATGTGCTATAAAGATGTAAATGTGCTATAAAGATGTCTACCATCATTGCACAATTTATGACAGCTCTGATTATTGCTGTCTTAGTGATGCATTTGTACAATACATCATGAGGATGAAAGCCAGAGGAAAAAGACTGTCCAAGAAGGATATTTTCCAACTCTTTAGAAAAAAATTCCTTGGTTATTATTAATTGAGGATGACCGTTATGTTTGTGTATATATATACACTTACATATATATAAGCAAATTATGCAAAAGGTTATGTCTTGCTACCAGAAAAGATAATGAGGATGATCCATTAACAACTGACATCTTATTATGCAGAACAAATTCACATATTTGATAATAAATTTCTCCCATTGTTTTTCTCCCTTTCTGCTTATATCTCACTGTACTGCTATTTTGCCATTGGTGGTTGTCATGTTTCCAGAATGATTTTAAGTTTGGGTCAGTTTCAGTTTATCTCAAGCACTCCTTCTCCATCAGACAATACTTCACCTCTGCCAGCATGAAATCATGTGATTAAGTCACCCTGAAATATAATAAAATTATCCTTTATTCCCTTCCTGTCCTTTGTTCCAACTGTATTATCATAACAAGCCCAACTGTCTTCAACATACCTAAGCCCTTTTAGTCAAGGATATAAGTGCCAGTGGCTGACAAAATGGCTTGGAAGAGTAAAATAATATTTTTTTTCACTTTAACAGAAATAGCAACAACTAAAGTGCAAAAAATAGAGTAAAATGATATTAAAAGAAAAAGCCTCTGGACCTTTTATTTTTTTTTTTCTCATCTGAATTCATATTTTTGTCTGGAATAATACTGCTTTGCTCTAACTTTGTCTCTTTGGCTTTTTTGTTTTATTTATTTATTTATTTATTTGTTTATTTATTTATTTATTTCTGTCAGAGACATTTGAATGAATTCACATGTATATACATACATAATTCAGAAATTTAAAGGTTTTACAGTTTCCTTTGTATTTTTCTCAAAACTAAACTACATTTATTTTTTCGAAAAATAAATCCTTTTTTCCCATATGAAACCAGACAGGGATATGTTCCAATTAATAACTTCTCAACAGTTTAATCCAATAAATAAATAAATAAATAAATAAACAAATAAATCCTTATCTTTGTTATTGGTTCATTTCTTGTTAATTTCAGTCTAACATGTTCTGCTTGATTTATTTCTGTGCAATCTAATTAATATTGGTCTTTAAACAAAGGCCTGCAAAATAAGTCAAGGGCAAGGTCCTACATCTGGGCCAGAGTAATCCTAAGCATAAACACAGACTGGGCAAAAAATGGGTTCAGAGCAGCCTGATGAGAAGTACCTGGAGGTTTTGGTTGATGAGGAGCTCAGTGTTGTGGTTTTACCTATCTGGGCAGCTGAACTCCACCACAACCACTCTCTCACTCCCCCTCCTCACAGGCAAAGGGGGAGAAAATGCAATGGAAAGTGTTCAAGGATTGAGATACGGATAAGGAGATCACTCAAAAATTATCATCAGAGGTGAAGCAGACTCAGCATAGGGAGATTAATATAATTTATTGCCTATCATGAGCAGACTAGAACAGAGAGAAACTAAAAGAAAAAATGAAATGAAATGAAATGAAATGAAATGAAATGAAATGAAATGAAATGAAATAAAATAAAATAAAATAAAATAAAATAAAATAAAATAAAATAAAATAAAATAAAATAAAATAACAAAACAAAACAAAACAAAACCTTGCCCCCAACCATGCTCTTCTACATCCTCCCACCAAGTGGCACAGGGGAACAGGGAATGAGGGTTCCAGTCAGTCCATGAGACTTCATCTCCACTGCTCTACAGTAACTCTCTGCCCCTGCTCCAATGTGGGGTACCTCCCATAAGATGCTATTCTACTGAACTCATCCTGTGTGGGCTTCCCACAGGCAGCAGCTCTTTGAGAACTGCTCCAACATGGCTCTGTACCATGGGGTCCACCCGTCAAGAGCAAACTACTCCAGCATGGGTCTCCCACAGGCAGCAGCTCCCCCCAGACCCCTTGCTCCTGCATGGGCTCCTCTCCACGGGCTGCAGCTCCGACCCAGGGCCTGCTCCTGTGGGGGCTCTCTATGGGCCGCAGCCTCCCTCATGCCACATCCACCTTCTCCACCAGGGGCTCCTTCACAGGCTATAGGATAAAGATTTTCTCCACCATGATACTCCACAGATTTCAGGGGGAAAACTACTACACCATGGGCCTCTCTATCAGCTGCAGGGGATCTTCTGCTCTAGCACCTGGAACACCTCCTCCCCCTCCTTCCACACTGACCTGGAGTCTGCAAGGTTGTTTCACAGAATCACAGAATTGTCTAGGTTGCAAGAGGCCTCCAATATCACCTAGTCCAACTTCTGACATAACACTAACCAGTCCTCCACTAAACCATATCACTAAACTGTACATCTAAATGTCTTTTAAAGACCTCCAGCAATGACTCAAACACTTTTCAGGGCAGCCCATTCCAATGCCTAACAGCCCTTTGGTAAAGTTCTTCCTAATATCTGACCTAAACATCCCCTGGCGCAACTTTAGCCCATTCCCCCTCATCCTGTCGCCAGGTGTTATCTTCCACGTTCTCCAGAAACCTTCTAGACTGCTTTCTCTGGGCTGCATTGTGCTTCCAGGATATGTCTGGGAAATTGAAGTCCCCCACGAGAACAAGCGCTGATGATTTCGCAACTTCTGTCAGCTGCCTGTAGAACTCCTCATCCATCTCCTCATCCTGGTTCGGCAGTCTATAACAGACCCCCACCAGGATGCTTGCCTTGTTGGCCTTCCCGCTGATCCTAACCCACAGGGACTCAACCTTATCATTCCCAGCCTCAAGTTCCATGACATTAAAACTCTCTCTAATATAGAGAGCCACACCACCACCCCTTCTGTGCTGCCTGTCCCTTCTGAAGAGCTTATAGCCAAACATTGCAGCACTCCAGTCATGAGAGTGGTCCCACCACATCGCCATTATGGCAATCAAGTCACAGCCTGCCTGCTACATGATGGCTTCCAGCTCCTCTTGTTTGTTACCCATGCTGCGTGCATTAGTGTAGATGCACTTCATCTGGGCCATTGTCTTCTCTCCCAGCCTTGCCATTGTTCCCCCTGGCACACTTCCAACAAGCCTTATTTCAGCCCCATTCCACTTCTTACC
This sequence comes from Anas acuta, assembly GCF_963932015.1. NCBI lineage: Eukaryota > Metazoa > Chordata > Aves > Anseriformes > Anatidae > Anas > Anas acuta. The sequence continues at coordinate 37,200,227 of NC_088979.1, forward strand.
TAGTTTAAAGCCCTCTCAATGAGCTCTGCCAGCTCCTGGGCTAGGATCCATTTTCCCCCTAGAGATAGGTGGGACCCATCTGCAGCCATCAAGCTGGGTGCCAAATAAAGAGCCCCATGGTCAAAAAAAAACACAAAATTTCTGTGTTGACACCAGCCTCTGAGCCATGTGTTTATCAGGTGGGTTTTCTGTGTCCTCTCTGTACTCTCTGCCACAGTAGGGATGGATGAAAACACCACCTGTACTCCCGCTCCATCCACTAACCGTCCCAGTCCCCTAAAGTCCTGTTTGTTAGCCTTCAGGCTTCTCTCTTCAATATTATTACTGCCAGCCTGGACTATCAAAAGAGGATAGTAATCAGAGATGCAAACCAGGATGGAAAACTTTCTGGTAACATCCCTGACCCTGGCCCCAGGGGGCAGCAGACTTCCCTATGAAGGAAGGGAAGCTTTCTCAATCCCCTCTCCCAGATTCTGTTTCACAGCAGGTTTTTTTTTTTTTTGCTTTATGAAATATGCTCTCACAGAGACTGAAAGAACATCACTTATTGTCTCCACTCTGGGCAGTGGAATATCCCTTTTAGGGACAGTTGAAAGTGACCCTTACCTAACATGAGACAGACTTGGATTCTTCTCACAGAGGCCTTCACTGCTGCCCCTTGCTACCAAGCCCTTGTCATGTAAGTCCAACACAAACATGAGCCAGGAATGTGCAATTCCAGCCAAGAAAGCCAACCATATGTGCCAACCTGGGTTGCATCTAAAGAAATGAGGCCAGCAAGTCAAGGGATGTGATTCTCCCATTCTATTATGCTGAGACCCCACCTGGAGTCCTGCATTTACCTCTGAGGCACCCAGCTCAGGAAGGACATTAGAACAAGTCCAGAGGAGGGCCAGAAGTGTGATCAAGGGGCTGGAGCACCTCTCCTGTGAAGACAGGCTGAGGGGGTTGGGGTTCTTCATCCTGGAGAAGAGAAGGTTCCACGGAGACCTTAGATTGGACTTCCAATACTTAAAGGGGAACTACAGGAAAGCTGGGGAGGGATACTTTGTCTGGGAGTGCAGTTGACAAGGAGTTTTGGCTTTAAACTAAAACAGGATAGATTTAGATTAGATATTCTAAAGAAATTCTTTATTCAGAGGGTGGTGTGGCACTGGAACAGGTTTTTTCAGAAAAGTTCTGCATGTCCCATTCCTGGAAGTGTTCAAGGTCAGGTTGGATGGGGTTTTGATCAACCTGATCTAGTGGATGGTGTCCCTGCCCATGGCAGGGGGGTTGGAATTAGATGAGCTTTAAGGTCCCTTCCAACCCAAACCATTCTATGATTCTATGAAAAATATATTTCCACATTTCTTTTATGAAGAAATATAGTATTTTTTTTTCTTTCAGTGACTGCCTTAAAATGATGAAAACATAATGATGTAAATGATGTAAATGAAGTAAAACATAAGAGTCATAAAATTACATTTACTGCTTTAGGTACATTTTTTTTTTCACTTTCCAACAGAGAAGTAATTTCCCTAGCTTGTTACCTACACAGTCATTTCATGCACCTGCAGTTGAAGGCCAGCCTGGCCTGCATATCAAAAGTTTGAATTGAAAGATGAATAGATTACAATCTTCTCTCTCCCTATCTCCACTGAATTTACCATCTAGATTAGGCCAATGCATGTGCTATTTTATTATTATTATTTTATTATTACTATTATTATTTTACATTTCAGAGTCCCAGAATTAATAACTGATAATATTACAGTATTGCAGTCACATGGTTTCATTTTTCATGTGAATTACCAGAGACATGTAATGGCATCAGAAATGCAGTTTTGTGGGGAAAACCTATGAGAATTTTGATCAGAGGTGAAGTAAATTCTCATTATTTTTTTTTTATAGCTCATTAAAAATATTGTAGAAGGTCTATAACTATAATTATAATTTCATTTGATATTTTTATTTACAAAGGGAAAATAATGTATATTTATGATTTGCTCCACACTTTCACAAAAAAGATATAATTTTATTATAAGACAACAAGATACATCCTTTGCAGTTGCATCCCATGGAATGAAACTTTCATTGCCAAGGTCAATCTATAGTAAACTGAAATTATATCATGAACTTTGAAAGGGGGATGTTATTAAAATTCAAGTAATCTGACAAAATACAGGGGTGTTATCACTCATCTCTATTATAAAACATTTTTGATTAACAGGTTCAAGATGAAAAGAGAAGTTCAGAGGTGTAATCATGTAATCATACTCCTGCAGATGAGGTTTTGAAGGATTATGTCTTAGCTTTACACATTTAGGTAGATTACATATTTGCAAAATCCCTTACTATGATGCAATTTGTGCTCCATATTAAACTTCTTTGTAGGACATTTCAGAGGGAAAGAAAAAAGTGTAACATTCAAATTAAAGGTGTGAAGACAACTCGTTGTTGTTGCACTATATCATTTATTTATTTTTGCCCTCCTTCTAGGCCATAGTAACATTTCCACAGTCTTATTTGAATTATACATAAATTAAAATAAACAAAAATATTCAAATTTAGTATGCATATAGTAAGTAATACACATTGTAAGAGAAATACATGAGGATCATACTGATTAAGAAAGTCTTGGTTAATCAGTCCATATCTTTAGATTTAAAATATAATTTCTTGTGGTGATAGTGATGGTTGATACATCAATATGAAGAAGTACAAATAATCTTTAATCATTCTGAGTAGAATTAGAAAGATAATTTTTTTTTAAAAACAGTTTTAATATATATTTTTTTCCTGATGAAACAATAGCAAATTTAAGATTTTGTATTGAGCAGAAAATGTAAAAAATAAAATCAGAGAGTATAATATTAATAATTAAGAAATGGCGGTTACTTCGAGATTTGCCAGATGGTCCTGGTACATTTAGCTTAACAAATTCTGTTATGCTGATTGCCTATAATGTCAAGTTTTGGAGAATCACAGTATTTTCTGTAGTCCAGTTCCTTAAGGGAGCATTTAAAAGAGAATAAAAGTGGAAAAGAAAAAACATATAAAAAATAACAAAAATAAAAAACAAAACAACAATAAAAAAGAGAGAAAAAAGGCAATCCTCAATGCAATATAGCTTCCAGAAATAATAATAAAACAAAACAAACAAAAAAAAAACAATGAAATATTAAGTAGAGGAAGGAATGAAGCATAGAGAATATGGTGATGAACAAACTAAAGTTGTAAGAATTTATTTTGTGACAGCACTAAAGACAGATTGCATAAAAACTAGTGCACAAGAACTGTACATGTGTGCATCTGTGTACATGTATGTTTTCTGGGGCAAGAGTAATGTGTTATAGGTCTGATTTACTTCTTGTTTATCATTCTGTATGCAATGTAAATGTTACTACAAATATAAATACTTTATTATTTTTAATAATTATCCTTTTTTTCTGGCTGCAGCAATGTTAATGTCTGAGTAAAATGTTTGAAGTCACAGGCTATTGTTACTGAATACTTCTTGAAACACTCAATACTGTTATTAACTACTAGTTTGCTAAATAAGGATAAAATACTATCAGTGTGTACTTGAAAAAGAATGAATACTTTCCTCCCCCCAAGGGACTTTCTCAATGAGTTTAAATGATCTATATAACTCTCTTAATTCAAATGATAAATTATGTAAATAATAATAGCAGCTTTTAAAATAGCTTTAGATACAATCAATTTCTGAAATGTTTTATTAAGGCAATATCTAACAAGTGATCATAAATCAATTTCATCAAGATCTATTGTTATTTCTGTGGAATTCCAGAAGAAAGTAAATATATATATATATATATATCAGATTAAAACACAAATTAATCCTAAATAGATATACATATGTACAAATAGAAGACAGCTTTAGGTTCATCAAACCACTAGCTCCTGCAAGCAATCATATTCATCTCCATCCTGCAGTCAGAATCTTGTTGACCTCTCAATGCATACCTGAAATATATACTAGAATTTATTTGCAGCAATTATTCTGAACTTTTTTCTGCTTTTATATATGTTAATCCAATTGAGACATTTGTTTCTGCATCATCAGTGTTAAAAGAAGACCAACCTGGCTGAACAAAGAGTTGTGGCTTGAGTTTAGGAAAAAAACAAAGAGGGCTTATAATCTTTGGAAAAGAGGGTGGGCCACTCAGGAGGACTATAAGGATGTTGTGAGGCTGTGCAGGGACAAAAGCAGAAAGGCCAAAACTCAATTTGGCCTCAAAGGTCCCAGTACACTGGAAGCTGGCAAATGTTGTGCCGATTTTCAAGAAGGGTCAGAAAGAAGACCCTAGCAATTACAGGCCTGTCAGTCTCATGTCGGTGCCTGGAGAAGATGGTTCTCAAACTTATTGAGGCGCACCTGGGGGACAAAGCAGTCATTGGTCCCAGCCAGCATGGGTTTGTGAAGGGTAGGTCCTGCCTAACTGACCTGATTTCCTTTTATGATAAGATCACTCGTATGGTGGACCAAGGGAAACCAGCTGATGTGATTTTTTTGGACTTCAGCAAGGCTTTTGACACAGTTTCCCATAGGATCCTACTGGACAAAATGTCCACCATACAGCTAAATAAAAACATCATACGATGGGTGAGCAATTGGCTAACGGGCAGGACCCAAAGGGTTATGGTAAATGGGGCTGCGTCAGGCTGGCGGGCGGTCACCAGTGGGGTCCCTCAAGGCTCCATTTTAGGGCCGGTACTTTTCAATATTTTTATAAACGATCTGGATGTAGGAATAGAAGGTATTCTGAGCAAGTTTTCTGATGACACCAAACTTGGAGGAGTTGTGGACTCGAATGAGGGTGAAAAGGCCTTGCAGAGGGATCTAGATAGGTTGGAGAGCTGGGCGATCGCCAACCGCATGAAGTTCAATAAGAGCAAGTGCCGGGTCCTGCACCTGGGATGGGGAAACCCTGGCTGCACGTACAGACTGGGCAATGAGACGCTGGAGAGCAGCCTAGAAGAGAGGGATCTGGGGGTCGTGGTAGACAGCAAGTTGAATATGAGCCAGCAGTGTGCCCTGGCAGCCAGGAGGGCCAACCGTGTCCTGGGGTGCATCAAACACGGCATCGCTAGTAGGTCAAGGGAGGTGATTGTCCTGCTCTACTCTGCGCTGGTGAGGCCTCACCTCGAGCACTGTGTGCAGTTCCGGGCAGCACAGTATAAAAAGGACATGAAACTGTTGGAGAGTGTCCAGAGGAGGGCTACGAAGATGGTGAAAGGCCTGGAGGGGAAGACGTACGAGGAACGGCTGAGGGCACTGGGCCTGTTCAGCCTGGAGAAGAGGAGGCTGAGGGGAGACCTCATCGCAGTCTACAACTTCCTCGTAAGGGGGTGTCGAGAGGCAGGAGACCTTTTCTCCATTAACACCAGTGACAGGACCCGCGGGAATGGGGTTAAGCTGAGGCAGGGGAAATTTAGGCTTGACATCAGGAGGGGGTTCTTCAAAGAGAGGGTGGTTGCACACTGGAACAGGCTCCCCAGGGAAGTGGTCACTGCACCGAGCCTGTCTGAATTTAAGAAGAGATTGGACTGTGCACTTAGTCACATGGTTTGAACTTTTGGGTAGACCTGTGCGGTGTCAAGAGTTGGACTTGATGACCCTTAAGGGTCCCTTCCAACTCAGGACATTCTATGATTCTATGATTCTATGATTCAATCTGGCTAATGCTGAGGGCAGACAACAAAAACTGTTTTTACAAATACATCAACTCAAAATGGAGGACTAAGGAGAATCGCCATCCTTTACTGGATGGGGGGGAAACTTAGTTACAAGAGATGAGGAAAAGGCGGAGGTGCTTATTGCCTTCTTTGCCTTTGTCTTTAGTGGCAAGTGCAGTTGTTCTCTGGATACCCAGTACCCTGAGCTGGTAGAAGGGGATGGGGAGCAGAATGTGGCCCTCACTATTCATGAGGAAATGGTTGGTGACCTGCTATGGCACTTGAATGTACACAAGTCGATGGGGCCGGATGGGACCCACCTGAGGATACTGAGAGAACTGGCAGAGGAGATGGCCAAGCCACTTTCCATCATTTATCAACAGTCCTGGCTATTGGGGGAGGTCTTAGTCGACAGGCGGCTAGCAAACGTGACACCCATCTACAAGGGCCGGAGGGTAAACCCGGGGAACTGTAGGCCTGTCAGTTTGACCTCAGTGCCAGGGAAGCTCATGGAGCAGATTCTCTTGAGTGTCATCATGTGGCACTTGCAGGGCAAGCAGGCAATCAGGCCCAGTCAGCATGCGTTTATGAAAGGCAGGTCCTGCTTGACAAACCTGATCTCCTTCTATGATAAAGTGACGCACTTGGTAGATGAGGGAAAGGTGGTGGATGTGGTCTACCTTGACTTCAACAAGGCTTTGGACACCTTTTCCCACAACAGTCTCCTTGAGAAACTGGTTGCACTTAGCTTGGACTGGCATACACTGTGTTGGGTTAGAAACTGGCTGGATAGCCGGGCCCAAAGAGTTGTGTTGAATGGAGTCAAATCCAGTTGGAGGCCTGTCACTAGTGGCATTCTCCAGGGCTTGGTGCTGGGGCCAGTCCTCTTTAATAACTATATCGATGATCTGGATGAGGGGATCGAGTGCACCCTCAGTAAATTCGCAGATGACACCAAGTTAGGTGCGTGTGTCGATCTGCTCGAGGGTAGGAAGGCTCTGCAGGAGGATCTGGATAGGCTGCACCGATGGGGTGAGGCCAACAGTATAAAGTTCAACAAGGCCGAGTGCCGGGTCCCGCATCTGGGGCACAAAACCCCAAGCAGAGCTACAGGATGAGAGATGAGTGGTTAGAAAGCTGCCTGGCAGAGAAGGCCAGAGTGTTGGTTGATAGTTGGCTGAATATGAGCCAGCAGTGTGCTCAGGTGGCCAAGAAGGCCAACAGCATCTTGGCTTGCATCAAAAACAGTGTGGCCAGCAGGGCTAGGGAAGAGACTGTCCCCCTGTCCTCGGCTCTGGTGAGGCTGCACCTTGAGTACTGTGTTCAGTTTTGGGCCCCTTGCTACAAGAAGGACATGGAGGTGCTTGAGAGAGTCCAGAGAAAGACGACGAAGCTGGTGAGGGGCCTGGAGAACAAGTCCTACGAGGAGTGGCTGAGGGAGCTGGGCTTGTTCAGCATGGAGAAAAGGAGGGTCGGGGCAACCTTATTGCTCTCTACGGGTACCTTAAAGGAGGCTGTAGCGAGGTGGGGGTTGGTCTATTCTCCCACATGCCTGGTGACAGGACGAGGGGGAATGGTCTAAAGTCGCACAAGGGGAGGTTTAGGTTGGAAATTAATAACTTCTTTACTGAAAGCACTATTAGGCATTGGAATAGGCTGCCCAGGGAAGTGGTGGAGTCACCATCCCTGGAGGTCTTTAAAAGACGTTTAGATGTAGAGCTTAGTTATATGGTTTAGTGGAGGACTTGTCAGTGTTTGGTCAGGGGTTGGACTAGGTGATCTTGGAGGTCTCTTCCAACCGAGATGATTCTGTGATTCTGTGAAATGCCTGAAGAATGTCACTTCCATTTTCAATAAGGCCAAGAAGGAGGACTTTGGGAACTACAGGCCAATCACCCTCACCTTAATCCCTGGAAAGTTGAAACAGCTATTCTTGGAAGTGATTTTCAGGCAGATGAAGTGCGAGGAAATCATCAGGAGTAGTCAGCATGTATTCACAAGGAGAAGTCATGCCTGACCAACCCCATAAATTTCTATAATGAGATCAACAGCCTGATGGATGAGGAGGGAACAGTGGATTTTGTCTTCCTGAATTTCAGTAAGGCCTTTGACACTATCCCCCATAAGAACCTGACAGACAAGCTGTTGAAGTAGGGGCTGGATGAGCAGACAGAGCGGTGGGTTGAAAATTGTCTGGGTGAGTCTTTCTACTTGAGAATTCTCCAATGTATCACACAGTGATAAGGGCATTACCACCCTCTTGAATTATAATACATTCGAATTTTATCACCTTACTTGTTCTTTTGGCTTTTTTGACCAATTTCTGTTTTTATATTTCTACATCTCACACTTAATCAATTCTCTGTATTGATGTCCTGGACTTCTAGATTACTGATTTTTAACAAATGTGTGTCAGTATCAAATTTCATTAGCACTTACTGTTTAGATTTATACGAACATCACAGTTGAAATGATAGTACGGGATTGTGTAAGGTTTTTTAAAGACAATATTAAACAAGACTGGTCTTGCATCAGTTGTTACTTTGCAGATAAGTTATGCACCCTTTCAGTAGTTCTTATAGGTAAGTTCCTTAGCTAGCTTACTGTTCAGCTTCTGATTCTTCAACAGTTTCCCTTTTCTTCATTTTATCTGATATTTCATAGACACAATTATATCATGTTAGTCATATACAATAGGTTGTGTCATCATATTTTCTCTAATATGTATGTACCCAGTATATAACTCAAGATGCAAAGTTTTGCAAAATGCAGTTATTTGAAACCATTTTTCCTCTTCTTGTCACTTTTTTTTTTTTTTTTTTTTATTCTGGCTTATTTCTGAAATTTTAAAACAGGGGATTTAAGCCTCTGTATAAAAATGATTCAGGCTTATTTCAATGATGATAATTTTCAAAGCAGTTTTGTTTGATGCTTTTCTTATCTAAAGGTAAATGAGCTTACGCAGACAAACAAAACATTAGAAAACTGTTCAGAATAAAATAGAACTTTTGTTGTTGGTTTGGCAGTTTTGAAGAGGAGTATGGGATAGAAGGCTTTTTACCACGTGCCCTAGAAATCGATATGAGAATTTCATTTGTATGTAAAACAAACAAACAAACAAAAAACACACATTTATGAAAGAAGTATTCTTATTAAATTGGGTTCCAGCTTCTCCAGGAGAATACTGTGGGACACTGTATCAGGCTTCACCTCAAGAGCTGTATTCAGTTTTGGGCCTCTATAAGGGACATCAAGGCCCTGGAGCATGTCCAGAGAAGGGCTATGAAGCTTGTGAAGGGTCTGGAACACAAGTCTTATGAGGAGAAGCTGATGGAACTGGGGTTTTGTCTGGAGAAGAGGGGAGACCTTACTGCTCTCTCCAACTACCTGAAAGGAAGTTGTGGGGAGATGGGGGTTGAACTCTTCTCGCAGATAACCAGTGATAGAACAAGAGGGAATGGCCTCAAGTTGTGCCAGGGGAAGTTTAGGTTGGAAATTAGAAGACGTTCTTCTCAGAAAAAGTAGTCAGGCATTGGAACAGGTTGCCCAGGGAAGTGGTGCCACCATCGTCCCTGGGGGTGTCTAAGGAAAAGTTGGATCTTGTGCTTAGGCTAAATGGTTTAGTGTGTAATGTCGGTGGTAGGGGAATGATTGGATGGGATGAACTTGGAGGTCTTTGGAGGTCTTTTTCTTTTCTTTGTGAAGAAAAGAAAAAACATATAGTGGCTATTTGGCTCAACCCACACTCTTGGATATTCCTGTACAGTTATGAAGTCGGTGGGATTTTGAATGGATGCAGGAGTTCTACTTCTGTTTGTGGTCTCTGTAACTACTAGTTTTACCTCTGTATTCTTTTCCTATGTATTTTAACTTATCATTATTGCAGGTTTATCCTACCTTTATTGCAGAGATACTGAATGCTTTCTGTGCTTCAGTCTTTGCTTTAAGGTCACTCCCCCGGGACTCCTCGCCCCTGGCAATAGGACAAAGGGTATGGGAAATGGAGGGTTCCCCCCTGCTGGACGACGGAGTGGTTCGGGAGTGTCTGAGTGGGCTCAACGCACACAAATCCATGGGTCCCAATGGGATGCATCCGCATCTGCTAAGGGAGCTGGCAGATGAGATCGCCGAACCGCTCTCTATCATCTTTGAAAGGTCCTGGAGAACGGGTGAGGTGCCTGAAGACTGGAGGAAAGCCAATGTCACTCTGGTCTTCAAGAAGGACAGGAAGGAGGATCCGGGAAACTACAGGCCAGTCAGTCTCACCTCTGTCCCTGGAAAGGTATTGGAGCAGCTTGTTCTGGACGCCATCTCCAAGCAATTGGAAGAAAAGAAGGAGGAGTAGGCAGCATGGATTCACCAAGGGGAAGTCGTGCTCGACCAACCTTGTTGCCTTCTATGATGGCATCACCAGCTGTGTAGATGGGGGGAGAGTGGTGGATGTCATCTACCTTGACTTTAGTAAGGCTTTCGATACTGTCTCCCATGACATCCTACTAGCAAAGCTGAGAAAGTGTGGGATAGATGAGTGGACGGCAAGGTGGGTTGAGAACTGGCTGACTGGCCAAGCTCAGAGGGTGATGATCGGCGGAGCAGTCTTGCTGGAGGCCTGTGACTAGCGCTGTTCCCCAGGGGTCAGTGCTGGGTCCAGTCTTGTTCAACATCTTTATCGACGACCTTGATGAGGGAATAGTGTCTGCCCTCAGCAAGTATGAGGATGATACAAAGCTGGGAGGAGTGGCTGACACACCAGAAGGCTGTGCTGCCATTCAGTGAGACCTGGACTGACTGGAGAGATGGGCAGGAAGAAACCAAATGAGATTTAATAAGAGCAAGTGTAGAGTCCTGCACTTGGAAAGGAACAACCCGAAGTATCAGTACAGGCTGGGGGACTACCTGTTGGAGAGAAGCTCTGACGAAAAGGACCTGGGGGTCCTGATGGATGACAGGTTGACCATGAGCCAGCACTGTGCCCTTGTGGCCAAGAGGGCTAATGGGATCCTAGCGTGCATTAAAAGGAGCGTGGCCAGCAGGTCAAGGGAGGTGATTCTCCCCCTCTACTCTGCCCTGGTCAGGCCTCATCTGGAGCACCCAGTCCAGTTCTAGGCTCCCGGGTACAAGAAAGACAGGGATCTCCTGGAAAGAGTCCAGCAGAGGGCCACAAAGATGATACGGGGCCTGGGAGGGAATATACACTGAGAAGGAATCTTCTCAGTGTATATAAATATCTGAGGGGTGGGGGACAGAAGGATGTAGCCAACCTCTTCTCAGTGGTTTGTGGGGACAGGACAAGGGGCAATGGCTGCAAGTTAGAGCACAGGAAGTTCTGCACTGACATGCGAAAGAACTTCTTCATGGTTAGGGTGACAGAGCATTGAAACAGGCTGCCTAGGGAGGTTGTGGAGTCTCCTTCTCTGGAGATATTCAAAGCCTGTCTGGGTTCCTATCTGGGCAGCCTGCTCTGAGGAACCTGCTATGGCAGGGGGGTTGGACCCAATGATCTTTTGAGGTCCCTTCCAACCCCTACAGTTCTGTGATTCTGTGAAAACTGACCAAGGAAATTCCGGATGAATAAAGGTGATAAACATCCATATCAGACTTTTCTATGGTGATATGGTTGTGAGTCACTGCAATGTATATGTTTCTATAAAAGAAAGAAACGAGATATGGGAAAATAAAAGTACTAAATGGTCATTGAAAGCTTAGTTAGAGATTAAAAAAACATCTCCCAGCACTGCACAAAGCACTTATATTTTGATTTAAGATTTATCAGTCCTTTCATCAATATGAAGTACAAAAGGTACTGAGAAGCACTACTTGAAAGGATTTTTTTTGTTTGTTTTTAGTTTGGATTTCTATTATATATATATATATATATATATATATATATATATATATTTTGTCACATTACTTAGGGTACTGACTTAAGATTTACACAGTACCCTGAGCTATCGCATCAAAATTAAGTTCAGCCCATGCTTATTGTTTCAAAGTCTGGAATCTAATTTGTAATCTTCTCATCTCTCTCCCACACTGGAATTCATTGTTACGTATTCTTCCTATTTCGTAGCTGTGCATCTCATGAGTAAAAGATCCAGATTTATTTATAACATAGTTTATACATGTATACACGAGCCTGTCTTTAGATGTTATTTCCTATTTTACTTTAGTTTTAATATTTTTTTCCTGTTAGTATTCAATTTATTAATTTTTAGATATGCTTGTTTGTTTTCAACAGATGTCTATAACAGAAAAGAACATTAACTTCCTTTAAAGTATTTAAGTTGTCAGCATTAGAAGCCTTCTCATAACATTAACTGTATGGAAATAATAAACATAAAAACTAGAAGAAATAATTTACTTTTCTCCTTAAAGTGATGCATCATGAGCAATGACAATTGAGGCCAAAGACAGAAGAGAAAACTGTCCACTCTTTTGGTAAAAGATGGAAAAAAATAAGCCAGTCTTTATATTATTATTCTGTGTGAAATGTGTGAAAGACAGAAAATTGAAGGTCTGATCTTGCTGAGTACTGGGCAACTTCTTAAGATGTTGACTATTTCCTATTGCTATTCTAGATAATGGGATTGAAGAGTTCCATAAAAGGGTTCTTGGTTGAAAGAACTGCACTTCTAAGGTTTGCCAGGAATTCAACCACAATAAAGAAATTATTGTTTATATTAAATTTGTTAAAATATATATGTGTATGTGTTTATTTGAACCCAGTTATTCTCAGAGTCCAATGAATTCTGCAAATCTTTCTCCAGAGAACACAATTCCAAAATAAATCCTAGCCTCAGAACTACATTGCAGAAAGTAAATCCTCTGAGTTCTTTTGTTTTTCCCCTCAAATTATATCTTTTTCACAAGGCAAAAAAGCTGTACTAATAATAAACAATTGGTAAGCTGTGTCCCTTTGTATACAGAATCCCCAACATCCGTGCAAAGAAAGCTTTGATGCTCTTCTTATTTAGTTATGATATGGTTGAATGCCTCCACCATCAATGCTGATCTTTTCATAACTTTATCTTTTACCTTAATTATCTTTATGTGTTATGGGGTATAATTTACCATCTCTAATTTAACATCTCTAATGCCTGGCACAATCAGGCTATACTAATCATTCACTGTCTTTTGACTGCAGACTGAAGGATGTACTAAAACATATCTTTTATTTCACATTTTAAATTTAGATCACCTTAATTATTATTATTATTATTATTTTTTTTTATTTAGTCTTTATGATCTTGCAGACCCAATATTATATGTTATTGTTTTAAATATTTCCTGTAGTCTGTTTGTGAATAAATCTCTAATTTCCTTTCTCCTTCAGTATGACACACAATGACACATCTCCTTCACAATGACACACTTCAGATTTCTTCTTCAAATTTTCTCCTTCAAATTTGACCTATTTTGTCTTTTAGATTTTAAGAAGAAAACAATCTTTATAAGGATCAATTACTCATCACACAATAAAAAATTGAGGAGTTGACTTTACAATAAGCACATTGACAGCTTTTAATGTTTATGTCTGAAGTAAATCTATGAAAACAAAGAATAAAAGGCACTTCTGTTAAAGGTCCAAAAGAGCAAATGTACAATGAATAGAAAGGTCGATAAAATAATTAATAGACTCAGAGAAGGATGAAATAGAGGATAAGTTAGTCACATGATTAGTAAGCAGACGACAGTTCAGAAAAGCATCTCTAAACCAAATGCAGTCAGAGTTCTTAAATATTTTGTGAAGGAACAAATGCAACGTCTGCCTCAAAAGAAACATGGCCAACAGACTGAGGGAGGTGATTCTCCCATTCTACTCTGCGCTCATGAGACCCCATCTGGAGTACTGCATTTACCTCTGAGGCACCCAGCTCAGGAAGGACATTAGAACAAGTCCAGAGGAGGGCCAGAAGTGTGATCAAGGGGCTGGAGCACCTCTCCTGTGAAGACAGGCTGAGGGGGTTGGGGTTCTTCATCCTGGAGAAGAGAAGGTTCCACGGAGACCTTAGATTGGACTTCCAATACTTAAAGGGGAACTACAGGAAAGCTGGGGAGGGATACTTTGTCTGGGAGTGCAGTTGACAAGGAGTTTTGGCTTTAAACTAAAACAGGATAGATTTAGATTAGATATTCTAAAGAAATTCTTTATTCAGAGGGTGGTGTGGCACTGGAACAGGTTTTTTCAGAAAAGTTCTGCATGATGAATAAAAAACACAGATGTTTCTTAGCAGATAAGCATCTTCTGTATGGCTTAGAATGTAAAATGAAAAATATTTGACCTGTTTTTGTTATAACGTGAATTACAGTATGATGTAAGTGGACATCCTATATTCAACTGATCAAATATGACTTGAGTATAGCTCCAATGATTTTAGTAGAATTGTTTGTTTGTTTAAGGAAAAAAACATTAATTCTAAATATGATTTTTGTTTGTTTGGTTGGTTTGTTTTGTCTTATCAACAACATATATGTTATCATATTTAGACAGTGAGGACAAGAAGCATATTTTTGCCCTTGTTAATAGCAAACATTTTTATATCATGCAATTATATTCAAAGGAATTTCACCATTACTGATAGTATTGTAATGTCATGAAGAACTATATTAAGGGGAAGGGAAGGAGAAGGAAAGGTGAAAGGAAAGAGGAAGGGGAAGGGGAAGGGGAAGGGGAAGGGGAAGGGGAAGGGGAAGGGGAAGGGGAAGGGGAAGGGGAAGGGGAAGGGGAAGGGGAAGGGGAAGGGGAAGGGGAAGGGGAAGGGGAAGGGGAAGGGGAAGGGGAAGGGGAAGGGGAAGGGGAAGGGGAACGGGAACGGGAACGGGAACGGGAACGGGAAGGAAAAAAAAAAAAGAAACCACTTTTTTTTTTGTAACAATTATTGTTCTTTCATTCTTGAAAAACCTTTATATTTTTCGACATATCAAAGGGAAACAGAAGTTGTTTTATATGCAGTGAAAGTAATACAGTAGAAAAAAATAATGTGATGTTGTTGAGTTAATATTTTACATGGATCATTGTGGAAAAGCACAACACATCACTTCTACTTGGCAAAGCATCTTTATTTATGAAAGAGCATAATACATCAGAAAGAAATATTTCTGTCAACCTCACAGCCACTTTCTATCTGCTTAAATGAAGGCTTCCCTTTGTATTACTCCTCCCTATAATGTAATACTCTCATGGCTCACGTCTCTGTACACAGCACATTAATTCTGCAGACATTAATCCGTTTCATAAACCACCTCTATCTCTGCTGTGCCTAGCTGTTTGACTTTTCTTGCTGTCTAGTTTCTTCCCTCTGACCTAATTCTGCTTCTGTTATTTCTTCTGTGTTTCTCTGGCCTTTCTGCTTTCTTCTTTTCCTGATATAGAGAATATTAGGTCAATGCTGCAAGCAATTTCAGATTCAGTTTTTGAAAACTCAGACCCCACATTCCCAAACTGGTATAACAATTAAGTCAAGTCAGTAGTATGTATCAAACTGTGTAGCTTCCTCTCTACTTTTTTCAGTGCCTACTGTCAGGCAAATACCTATTGCTTGCTTTTTTTGCCGTGTCAGTAACTGGAGGCAGGCAGAGTCAGGACCTATTGCTTTTTTTTTGTTTGCTGTTTTTTGTTTTTTTTTTTTTTTTTTTTTGTTCTGTATATTAGCATTGATCTTTAAACTCATATATTGTGTAGGTTTTAGGTAGCTACAGATCTGCCAGATGTTGGCTGTTTCCTCTTTTTGATCACATCAAGGCTGACAGGAGCTCTGTGTGCACAGTTTCTGTATGGCATCAAGCTCTAAGAAGTAGTGCTCCTGTATATGACATGTCATGGTATTTGAACTCTAGCAGAAATACAAAAATTGTATTGTCTTGTTGTCTGTTGTCTTGATTTCAGTTAGGACAGAGTTAATTTTCTTCCTAGTAGCTGGTGGAATGCTATGTTTTGGCTGAGGATGAGAAGAGTGCTGATAACACTCCGATTTTTTAATTGTTGCAGAGTAGTGCTTACACCAAGCCAAGGACATTTCAGCTTCTCACCCTGTCCTGCCAATGGGCAGGCTGGAGGTGCAGCAAGAACTGGGAGTGGACAGACCCAGAACAGCTGACCCAAACTGGCCAAAGGGGTATTCCATACCATCTGACGTCATGCTAAACAATATATAAGGGTGGCTAGCCGGGGGAGGGGGGCCGGACTGCTCGGGGTTAGGCTGGGCATCGGTCAGTGGGTGGTGAGCAATTGCATTGTGCATCACTTGTTTTGTACACATTATGAGTAGTAGTACTATTATCATCATTACTGTTATTATTATTATTGTTATTATTATTTTTTCTGTCTTAATAAACTGTCTTTAACTCAACTTATAGGCTTCACTTTCCCATTTCTCTCCCCCATCCCAGAGAGGGAGGGGGGAGGGTGAGTGAACGACTTTGTAGTGTTTAGCTGCCAGCCAGGTTAAACCACAACACCTGTATAGTCTCCAAATTCTGACACAGAATCACAGAATCACAGAATCTCTAGGTTGGAAGAGACCTCAAGATCATCGAGTCCAACCTCTAACCTAACACTAACAGTACCCACTAAACCATATCCCTAAGTTCTACATCTAAACGTCTTTTGAAGACTTCCAGGGATGGTGACTCCACCACCTCCCTGGGCAGCCCGTTCCAGTGCCTAACAACCCTTTCAGTAAAGAAATTCTTCCTAACATCTAACCTAAAACTCCCCTGGCGTTACTTTAGCCCATTCCCCCTCATCCTGTCACCAGGCACATGGGAGAACAGGCCAACCCCCACCTCGCTACAGCCTCCTTTAATGTACTTATACAGAGCAATAAGGTCACCCCTGAGCCTCCTCTTCTCTAGGCTGAACAAGCCCAGCTCCTTCAGCCGCTCCTCATAGGACTTGCTCTCCAGGCCCCTCACCAGCTTCGTCGCCCTTCTTTGGACCCGCTCAAGCACCTCGATGTCCTCCTTGTAGCGAGGGGCCCAAAACTGAACACAGTACTCGAGGTGCGGCCTCACCAGAGCCAAGTACAGGGGGACAATCACCTCCATAGCCCTGCTGGTCACAGTGTTTCTGATACAAGCCAGGATGCCGTTGGCCTTCTTGGCCACCTGAGCACACTGCTGGCTCATATTCAGCCGACTGTCCACCATCACTCCCAGGTCCTTCTCTGCCTGGCAGCTCTCCAACCATTCCTCTCCCAGCCTGTAGCTCTGCTTGGGGTTATTGCGCCCCAGATGCAGGACCCGGCACTTGGCCTTGTTGAACTTCATACAGTTGACCTCAGCCCATCGGTGCAGCCTATCCAGATCCTCCTGCAGAGCCTTCCTACCCTCGAGCAGATCGACACACGCACCTAGCTTGGTGTCATCTGCAAACTTACTGAGGGTGCACTCAATGCCGTCATCCAGATCATTGATGAAGATGTTAAAGAGGACCGGCCCCAGCACCGAGCCCTGGGGGACGCCACTAGTGACTGGCCTCCAACTGGACTTGGCTCCATTTACCACAACTCTTTGGGCCCGGCTATCCAGCCAGTTTCTAACCCAACGAAGCGTGCGCCAGTCCAAGCCAAGAGCAGCCAGTTTCTTGAGGAGAATGCTGTGGGAGACGGTGTCAAAAGCCTTGCTGAAGTCAAGGTAGACCACATCCACAGCCTTTCCCTCGTCCACCCAGCGCGTCACTTTGTCGTAGAAGGAGATCAGGTTCGTCAAGCAGGACCTGCCTTCCATAAACCCATGCTGACTGGGCCTGATCGCCTGCTTGCCCTTCAAGTGCCACATGATGACTCCCAAGAGGATCTTGGGCTGAACACAGATTCCAGCAAACCTCAATATTATCTAGTAGGGAAGTAGCTAGAGTAGGGGGTCTGTTTTCTGTCTGTTTTGGGGATCTGTGAATGTACACATTGAAATAATCCTGACTAAGAACATTAGGGAAAATCTGGGAATAGGATAGGCTTTTCACAATGTATTAGAGAAATACTGCATGGAATACCCACTATCTCCTGCCTCAAACTATGGGGAGCTTTTGGAAAAGACACATTTGCTCTACACTAAGACAGCCTGGTTTAACTGTGAACTTTATTCTGCTTTTGGTACCAATGGAGGTAATACAAACTGACTTGCAGAGCTGACCACAGGTCACTTTTTGCTGCATTCAGCTACAACCATGCCTACTGTATGTACTGTTACAGTGACAACCTGTCTTGCGCTTCATGACAACTCCTCCTCCTAATAGAATTTTTGTTTTGTTTTGTTTTTGTCTGAAACCAAAACCTATTTAGTCTATTACTAATATTAATCTAATAAATCTGTGAAACAATTTGAACTGAAAGAGAACCTTGTATGAACTTCACTTCCCCAAACTCATACCATCATTTATTATTACATTATTTAATTATGTGTATAGCTATAGGCCACACCAGTATCTTGAGTAAATATATATTTATATTTTTAAAGGAGATTTTTTCCATAAGCTTTTATCAGAAATGTTTTGTGACTCAGTCTTCTCCTGTTAGGTGTTTGTTTCCAGTCTCCAAAACTCAATGATGGACACATAAGTATGGAAATAAGTTTCTAAAATATGTGGATAGAATCTCCCTATTAAGGATCCTAAATCATATAACTTTCTCTAAAATCTATAGGGGAAAATTAGGTACTTATTTTAGGAGAACAAGTTCATTGCACATCTGGAATTAAAATGCAAATTAGAAAAATAAATTATTCAGATTAAATATTACAGCAGTACTCATTAAAATATCTTATGTCCCAAAGTTATGTCAATGAAGAAGCATTCTTTTCAAAGATCTCCTCAAGGTTAAATTGCTCATATTTATATCTTGCATAGCCACACTCATAAAAATAATTGCCAGTTGTCTAACCTGTGCAGCTTGTCACACATGTAGTTTCTTCAAAGAGAGCTAAAATGTCAAAAGGTGTATGAAATTTGAAGTTATGATAACAGCATATAATTTCAAGTGCAGTTGATCAGCTAGATTCTATGGAAAAAAACATCCATTTAGTCCAATCATTTTTTTTGTGTATTTATCTCTTTACAGAGTTAACTTGAAATAAATAAAAGTATTGAAACTATTATTTTTCTACTTTGTACTGCTGTTTCACTTAAATTAGCTAGCTTCCCTGAAACTAGGTAGTTCAGACAGCATCTTAAACTATATGGTATTTTTTATGCATCCAAATTTGAATTTAATTTCAACATGGAAAGTATGTGGACACCGGAAGAGAAGTTAGGTGACACAGAGAGACTACAGAAATGCAGCTCACCATTGTAAGGAGAAAATTTGTGTGCCCAAAGCTCAGTTAGAGTTGAAACTAGCCTGTACTGTGGGGGACATCAAAAATGGCTTTTTAAAGTATGTTAACAGCAAAAGGTAACATCAGTCTGTTATTTCATGAGGTTGATTGCCTCAGAGATAGGGATGTAGACAAAGCAGAGACATTTAATGACTTCCTCACCTGTGTTCAACACCAATGATGATTTGTATGAACCAAAAATGAACTGTTTGCAGGAATGATGAACTCCCAGCCAATGCCAAACTTGTGTGGGATTTTCTGCTTCAGCTGGATACACTTAAGTCTATGGAGCCTGATATGATTCATCTTAGGGTACTCAAAGATCTGGCTGATGTCATTGTAAGACTGTTACAAATGGCTCAGTCTTCAAAATAGGATTATAATCAAAGTTTACAATTTCTTAAAGGAATAGAGGTAAGCAAACAGCGCTGGGTGCTCCGGGAGTCTCTGCCTCAATAGGACGCACACCAGTTACATCAAGTAGCTGATTTTTATGCTAATTATAATTATAATTAGCTTCCGGGATCCAGTCCCTCCTACTGGAGCATGCGCATCAGTCTCCGGTGGTCCCTCTGGGGGTCTCTAGGGGTCTTTCGTGCTGAAGGCTCGTAGTCTTCCTCTCCAAGTTTTTTTCTTGTCCTTCCCCTTTGTACTCCTTGGCAGCATGTCAAGCTTACACAGCGCCCCCTGCAAGTTTTGTCTCCTAGCCGTCCTTCAGCTTCTTTTTTTTTTTCTCCTTAATCTCCTGGCCACCTGGCCAGACATCAGGGGCTTGCATAGTGTCCCATTCAGAAGCCATAACAGTCACTAGTTGTTAGCAGTTGTTCTGAAACCCCCAGACATCAGAGACTTCAAAGAAAGAACATAAAAACACAAATAGCTCTCTTATTGACACTTCACGAGTAGTTAAAACATTCCTCACAGGCCATTCACAGGGACACTCCAGTCACACCTATAACAGTGCTAAATCAACCACAAGGAAGGCAAAAAAGGCTGTAACTGTTAGGAATAAGAGTTCAGAATAACAAAAGCAAATAGGCTCATGCATTTGAGGAATATTTCTGAAGATTTGATAATTTGTCTATAATGAGGGGGAGACTGGGACACTGGGAGGAAAGGGAAGAAATGTTCCATACTGACATGAATCAGATGAACATACATAACAAGACCTCTCTCAATTATTTTTCAATGGTCTTCAGAATCTGGAGAGGTACCAGTTGACTGGAACCTGGCAAATATTGTGCCAATTTTCAGGATGGTAAGAAAGAAGACCCTGGTAATTACAGGCTTGTCAGTCTCTTCAGTGACTGGTAAAATTATGATGAAAATTATTCTGGGAGTTATTGAAAAACAGCTGAAGGACAATTGTTCACAGTCAACATTGGTTCATTAGGGGAAAGTCCTGTTTAACTACATTTCCATTTATGACATGGTTACCCACTTAGCTGACCAAGAGAGGCCAGTAGATGTAATCATTTTGAATCTTAGCAAAGCTCTCAATACTGCTTCTCACAGTATCTTTCTGGACAAAATATCCAGTATACACTCTTTAAGCCTCGATAAAGAAAATAATATTTTAAGGAAAATATAGCATAACATAAAAGCATAACATATTCACTTGAAAGGGACATAAGATCACCACTTTCAGCTGCCTGACCACTTGGCTAATCAAAAGTTAAAGCATATTGAGGGCATTATCCAAATAACTCTTTAACACTAAGAGGCATGGGCTTTCTACCACCTCTCCTGGAGGTAGTTGACCAGTGTTTGACCACCCTCATGGTAAAGAAATTTTTCCTAATATTTAGTCTGAACCTCTCTTGGTGCAGTTTTATGTCATTCTCATGCTTCCTGTCATTGGTATCAGGGAGAAGAGACTAGCACCTCCCTTTCTACTTCCCCTTCTCAGGAAGTTGTAGAGAGCAATGTAATTGCCTTCTTTTCTCTTAACAGGACAACCTATGTCCTCACCCTCTCCTCATAAGATATGCCTTCCATCCCTTTCGCCAGCTTTGTTGCTAAATGCTTGTAAGGACCTTAACATCCTTTTTGTATTGTGGAGCCCAGAACTGCACACAATACTCTAGGTGAGGCTGCACTAATGTTAAATATAGAGGGAGAGTCACAGCTGGGAGAATCACCTCTATGGTGGAAATCATTCTTCATGCATAAATTAGATTATATATATCAACAATGAAAGCCTATAGATTATTATCTGGTTCTTAAGATGAGTCATGATTTGTTTTAGCAGGTGTCATGTTTTGTTGTGAATACTTTTGTACAGTTCAGTTACATATTTAAAGGAACACTATAATGCCTACTAGGTTTCTAAACTCAAATATGAATTACTTCTTTAAAGGAAAGATATTTAGAAGAAAAAAATTGAATATATAAAAATTAAACAGCTGTTTTATGCATGAGAAAAAAAAAAAATCCAATTGCATATGATCCGGTTTTGAGCTTTCAGTTTTTTGATTTCTTTCTTTCCCCAGAATTGTTCCATGTATGCATTCAATCCCACATTACTTTTCAAGAGCCAGGCAAAAAGTTTCTAAATATGTTTTTTTAGTTTTGTAAGGTACCCCCACGAAATCAATGTTCTCAAAGTAGTTCAAAACATTTTAAATATGCAAGTAAAAGAACAAAAATTCTGTAAAGGGGGTCTTACAAACCTCCTTCAGGTCAGATCCACCTGCTCACCATGGGCTCCTCCACAGGCTGCAGTGTGAAGATCTGCTCTGCCATGGGACCCATAGGCTGCAGGGGGACAGACTGCTCCACCAGGGGCCTCTCCACAGGCTGCAGGGAAACTTCTGCTCCAGTGCCTGGAGCACCTCCTTCCCTCCTACTGCACTGACCTTGTTGTCTGCAGGGTTGTTTCTCACTCCTCATTCTCCCACCTGCTCTTCCTGCTCTTGCACAGCAGTGTTTTTTTGTTGTTGATTTTTTTTTTTATTTGTTTGTTTTCTTAAATCTGCTCTCACAGAGGCTCAGACAACATTGTTTATTGGCTCTGCTCTGGGCAGCAGTGGGTCCCTTTTGGATCCAGCTGGAACTGGCCGTGTCAACCATAGGGCAACTTCTGGACTCTTCTCACAGAGGCCCCTGATACCAAAACCTCGTCGCACAAACCCAATACAGCTTGTCAGCAGCTTGAGCCATTTTCTTTCCAGAAAAAAAAAAATTACTGTTTCACAGTTCTTTCATTTGTGAATATAAAATAAGACCTTTTCAAACTGTCCTAGATATAAAGTTGATTACCATTTAATGTTCTTAATTTTAATTATAGTATGCATAAAGCAGAATTAATTACAACATTGATTTTTTTTTTATTTTTTTTTTTTAATAAAAACATGCATATTTGGAGTCAAGAAGTTTTGGATATCCCTGACTAGAAATCCTAAACATTTAGAACCAGAAGTTAAATTGTACATAGGTTTGATAGCAGAGTGTTTTTTGTTTGTTTGTTTGTAAATACAGATAAAGTACAATTGTATCTAACTTAATGATCGCTCAATTTTATCAGATACAATTGTAGTAAATTCAAAAATCTATTGCTCCCCTGAAGAGAAGTACATATTTGTAGTTTTTGTTTGTTTGTTTGTTTGTTTTGTTTTATGGAGGGAATACTTATCATTATTCCTCTTGCTGTAGTGATAAATGAGAAAAAAACTGTCTTCATTATAAATAGAAGGGGAAGGCATCCTGGTATACGCTTTTTATATAGCTACTTGGGTCTGCCACATGAATATATGAATCTGTCAGTCTAGTTCACAGTATTACAGCTCTTAACCTGAGTTTACCACGTGATATGAAGTATGCTAAATTATACATACTTTCTTAATTTCATAAGGTAAATAAAATGAATGATTGCCTTTATGTGAATAAATTTCAGCTAATGGAACAGCAGTAAAAGTGTTCTTTAAAATCATTCTGAAGAAGAATAGAAGGGGAAGGGGAAGGGGAAGGGGAAGGGGAAGGGGAAGGGGAAGGGGAAGGGGAAGGGGAAGGGGAAGGGGAAGGGGAAGGGGAAGGGGAAGGGGAAGGGGAAGGGGAAGGGGAAGGGGAAGGGGAAGGGGAAGGGGAAGGGGAAGGGGAAAGGGAAGGGAAGGGAAGGGAAGGGAAGGGAAGGGAAGGGAAGGGAAGGGAAGGGAAGGGAAGGGAAGGGAAGGGAAGGGAAGGGAAGGGAAGGGAAGGGAAGGGAAGGGAAGGGAAGGGAAGGGAAGGGAAGGGAAGGGAAGGGAAGGGAAGGGAAGGGAAGGGAAGGGAAGGGAAGGGAAGGGAAGGGAAGGGAAGGGAAGGGAAGGGAAGGGAAGGGAAGGGAAGGGAAGGGAAGGGAAGGGAAGGGAAGGGAAGGGAAGGGAAGGGAAGGGAAGGGAAGGGAAGGGAAGGGAAGGGAAGGGAAGGGAAGGGAAGGGAAGGGAAGGGAAGGGAAGGGAAGGGAAGGGAAGGGAAGGGAATAAATACGGTATGATTTGTGGAATTAGGCCTGTTAGTATTCTAATTCTTAAGATACTCAAGTGCAAAAAGTGAGGAAAAGGTAAGAGTAGGATTCAACTTGCTTTTCACTTGTGTAAGTCTGTGGACTCAATGATCCTTATGGGTCCCTTCCAACTCAGGATATTCTGATTCTATGATTCTAAGAAATTGTATTCAATTCCTGTCTCTTTTTCATTCATAGCAGAAACTGAAAGATACACAATAAAATTAAGGTTTTTCAGTTAAATGGCATCTTCTAATAGTCAAGCAGTTGTCTTCTAATGCATCCAAGCAGTAATTTCAGATACATCTTTGTCATACCTATGGTGCATAGCAATTAATATTATAATCCATAAAAGTTTTATTAGTTGTAAGTTCATTGTCTGAATCATAAGATTGTTACTAGCCTTTTTGTAACATAAAACATTCAGAAAATCCATATGATATTAATCATCTTCTACCAATTATTGAGAACAATTGCTTTAAAAAATGTTCTAAATAAATCAACCTTTAATCTGTCGCAGAATAAATGCTAGCACTGGGCAAATAATATTGATTACATTTAGCCATGTAACCTTAAATACTGAAGTCATGAAGAACAATTGTTCAGAATATTTAAATCAGTTATTGTTTGTTGTTTTTTTTTTTTTTCTGTTGAACATTATTCATAGGATCATCAGTCTCATTTGCATTCTATTGCTAAATAAAATAAATGTACATTGATTTCTAGCAGTAGAAGAAACAAAAAAATTGATCATCACTAACATTAACACCTTATTAGCAGACTCAGAGTGGTTTCTCAAGAAACTAGGACTGGGTATAAAGTGAGTGAAACTAATTGACATATATGGCTGAGAGTCTTTATCTAAATGAACAGGTCACTCCTGGTAAATAATTCATGCCTTTAAAAATTCTCCTTCAGAAATGGAAACTGTTTGGAGAAGACCTTCTGTGTTTAGGCCACTAAGAGAGACCAGGATTCAGGATCAATGTTCTGGCATATCTCCCTGGAATATTATGTTATACCGTGTATGTATCACACAAGGGTAGTATCTTGCAAGAGCATCTAACTTGACTGGAAAGAAATGAAGACAGGAAGTATCAGGTAGCATATTCAGCTGGCTATCGACCAGTACCTCCTGGTCCTTTTCCACCAGGCATCTTTCCAGCCACTCTTCCCCCAGCCTGTAACATTGCATGGGTTTATTGTGACTCAAGTGCAGGACCCAGCACTTAGTCTTGAACCTCATACAGCTGGCCTTGGCCCATTGGTCCAGACTTTCCAGATCCCTCTGTAGAAGCTTCCTAGCCTCAAGCAGGTCAACACTTCTGCCTAACTTGGCGTCATCTGCAGTTTTAGTGAGGGTTCACTCAAGCCCTGAAGTCTGTCTTGATTGTCCTTGGACTCGTTGGAACTTCATCACTACCGACCTGAGAAATAAGTAATGGATAAAAATCTGAGGGCTGCATCAGGGTAGGAAGCTTTCTCTTCACTTCTCTAACCCAGGCCCCAGAGATGCAGCACACTTCCCTATGAAGTGGTGTGGTCTGCATATTGGGCCTTCTGTTCCCTTCAGAAGGGAGCCTCCTATGACAATGACCCATCTTTTTTAGTTTGCAAAAGGAGTTTTCATGCAGGGCACAGGCTGACTTAACCTCAGCAATACCTCCAAGCCAGACGAACCACTGTCCTCAATATTGTTCAGTTCAACTTGCAGTGCCTCATACCTATTACACAAGGATGCCTGGGAAGGTGGGGTAGTCACTGAGGAGATAAGCCTGCTGTGCCATGTAGGATCCTGTTGCCATCCTTTGAATCACTGTATTCAGACAGGTGAAGAGAGCATTATCATGCTATATCATGTATCCTATCTGCCTTCTGGGTCTGTCTTAGGGAAGGTAGGGAGTGGTTCTGGTAGTCTATCTCCACAATGGTGTTCAAATTAACAATGTCTTTGCAAGTGTATTAAAAATAAAACATAGCTTTTAAAAATCTATAGTCATGGTGATCCTCAATTTTTATACCTCAAAGCTCTCTGGAAAGGAAGTCAGTTATTGTAACTATGTTTTAAAGAGTAAAGAAGTGATAGACTGAGTACAGAAAGTGATGAAATCTCAAGATATTAAAAAAAATATCCATTTAATATAATAGATTATAAGAATATTTTTATTATCTGTACTATGTTGATAAATAGACACATCTGAATCCTGTATGAATATTCCTACATGTTTGTACTCAGGACTTTTTGGTTGGTTATTTTCTTGCTTGTTTGCTTGCTTCACTGTATACTTGTTCAGTGGTACCTGAATGAGGTCATCAAAATCCTTAGTTATTGGCCATTGTTTATTTTTTTCTAAATGCCAAACTTCAATTTGAATAAACAATTCGGATTATTTCTTCCAAAACTTGTTTGTTTGCTTGGAGTCTTGCTTAGTCTTTAGTCATCAAAGTTAACATCTGTGAAACTTCACCACTCACAGCAGAGCTTTTTGCATGCTAAAAGGTACTTTTGACGGAAAGCAACTTTATGATAGCTGTAACACCTCTCCATAAAAAGCAGATATATTCTGACTAACTTCTGCATCTGACTTCCTTCTAAATAGTTGGCATCTTGGGTAAGATTAGTTTAATCTCTGGAATGTCACATTAGAATCTTTCATAGTCAACAAAAAGAATAAGTGCCTCAGGATGGCAATTTATCTCAGTCCAAATGAGTACTTTAAATAGATCAGATGAAGCAGACTCTGGAGAGGTTTATAAAGTGATTTCGTGGTGATATTTTATACCCTAGATTTAGACATCTACCTCTAGAGTTGACTGTGTTTTAGGTGTCTGAGGTTTGTTGATATGCTTTCACCTTAGCTGTTTTTTCCCACTTAATAAATTCTTAAAATGAGACATTGATTTTTACCATGTTTTCTCTAAAGGTCTTCATAAGTATTCATTTTCACTAGCTGCATAGGAAAAACAGTCACTTATTTTCAGAAGAAACATTCTGTCTGATATAGTTTTCTGTCAAAAATATAATTCTTCCTCTGTACATGCATGTGTGTGCATGTTTCCATGTGTGCTTGAGGAGAATGTGACTAATATATTAGTGACTAATTATCGGTCCATCAGTCTTCATTAAGCCAAAAGTGGAAAAGTCAAGAAAGTATATTTTGAAGTAGAGTTGTTTTGCATTGTAAATGACAGCTAAAGAAAGGAAAGAAAGAATAACCTAAAGAAAGAAAACTAAAGATTCAGAGAAGTTATTGTTCCTCACATAATGTTTCCACATCTAAGGAATAGTAAATTCCTTGAAATCACATGAGAGATAGGCATACATGTATATTCAGTACATATTATGTCCAGTATCCATTACGTCACAGCAGATAATTTGTACAATTGTTCTTTGTTTCTGGAGATGTCTTGTGTTTTAATACGGTTGCCAACATGAATACAGAGATGCCATTTCCTTCTCAAGTTATGTCTTTGAACAAAAGTCATTCGGACTATTGGTCTATTTAGTGAACTCAATACAGTCATATTACTTAGAAGTGCTGAGGGTATTTCAAGCACATGGACTCAATGAATACTTGAGATCAGAGATGATGAATCCAAATAGCCATAAAGGTGGTTATTTCAGAGGGAGCCCGAAAATGACGGTGCTTGCCCAGATGCCACCCCTGCCCCTTCTGGACCCACGGCAGGGAATAGGATAAGGGAGCCCTTCTTATTTACCCCCCAAAAGGACCCATCTGATGAAGTATGTACTGCGTTCCCTTCTGCCGGGGGAGCACTAGGCACTGCTATTTTTTCATGATCCAGCCGAACTCACAGGGGGACCATAAGGGCGTTCCCATCTTCTTCTTTCTCCTGCTCCACATTATTTTCTTCTCCCGATCGAGCCTCCTCCGTCGCCTGCCCTGACCCCTCCTTTAGATTGTTATTTACCGGAAGCTCCATAGGGGCCCGCTTATCCTCACCATCCCCATCTGACAAAAGCATGTGGTGAACAGTAGCCCACAGGCATGTCTCGTTGGCTACCTTTTCCAAAACCGCTCGCACCGACCCATATGTCGGTAATAAAGTCAGCGCCTCTTTGTTCCTGATGCAGGCGCTATCAAATAAATGCCGTCCCACCGTTTCTAAAACGGTCTGTCTCAAGCAATGGACAGGAGACCCTGCCAGATTCCGGAGTGTCGCCCAGAACAAGAGGGACCGTATGTCCTTCTTTCGTAGTGTTATCCCTACTTCCTTGGCCAAGGATTTAACAGTACTCACCACCTCATCGACTCCAGGCCCCATGGCCACCCGCGTACCTAGCACGTACACACCGCGCCTAACTCACGCCGCGCCTAACTCGCGCCAACCGGTTTCACGTCAGGGCTCATATCACGTCGGGGTCACCATATGTCAGGATAACCTGACCGAAAACCCCGGGACAAACGGACACAACGACCAGTGTTCTGTGCCGTAAGCCAATTTATTACTGCGTGACATTATCTTATATAGTGTCAAAGCGTCCCACCCAGGAACCCTGGACCCCTCCCACTGTGCTTGCAGGCAGACCCTTCCCCTCGTGCACGCTTCCCCAGACCCCAGACACAACCCAGAATAATCCCACAAGCAGGGCCAAGACCATAGAAAAATACATTATAGGCTTACTGATCGCTTCTTCTTGACTTGGTTTTAGTTCACTGTTGTTCTCCGTAAATAAATGACTTCTGATATCCTTGTTTAAATGTATCAAATAAGCTTTCTGTTAAAGAGTATATAAAGAAGCCTAGTTTTTGATCAAAAAATGAGTTAACTGCAAAATACATGTAACTCTGGAAATGGACCAATGAAGCATAGTGTTATTATAGTTACATTATTAGACATTTTGTTATAAAGCCAGGTATTGATTTTTACTGGAGTTGAGTATGCTGCTCTTCAGGGATATTTTGTGATACTGGCACATATGTTTTTTCAAAAACAGTGTGCTTATATAGGGAGAGGTTGGCTGATCTAACATTAATCCTCTTAAAACTGATGCTTTAAAAATAAGCATCTAATTCTCATTAGTCATCTAGGCCTACATTTGTAGTCAATGTACAGAGACTAACATTCAATTTTTAAATCACAGGCTCTATGTGATGATTCAAAAGAGTTAAATTGAGTGACTTTAAATTTAGACAATATTTACTTAGGATTAATGTTTCTGAATACTGAATTTGCTTTATTTAGTCCTAAGCATTGATAAGCGAACTTTCTAGTCTATGCTTTAGTTAAAGAATCCATAGAATACCAATAACCTAAAAAGACTCTTTGGCTAAATTAATGAGGTGAATAAAATTACTCTCAAGATTGTATTATGGTAAGTTTCTTATGTACAGTAGCCTAATTATTTCTGACCAAATGCTTCTTTCTTGACCAAGCTTGGTGCTGTAACCGCTTCCCTGGGGAGCATGTTCCAGTGCCTGACCACCCTCTTGGTGAAGAACTTTTTCCTAACACCCAGCCTGAACCTCGCCTGTTGCAGCTTCAAACTGTTCCCTTAGGTCGTATCACTGATCAACAGACAGAAGAGATCAGGAGGAGGACCTCTGCTCCTCCTCGTGAGGAAGCTGTAGGCCACGATGAGGTCTCCCCTCTGTCTCCTCTTCTACAGGCTGAACAATCCAAGTGACTTCAGCCACTCCTCATACGTCTTCCCCTCTAGACCCTTTGCCATATTTATTGCCCTCCTTTGGACACTCTCTTGCAGCTTTACACTTTTCTTATTTTGTGGTACCCAAAACTGCACACAGTACTCAAGGTGAGGCCTCACCAGCACAAAGTAGAATGGGAAAATCCCTTCCCTCAACCAGCTAGCAATGTCATTCTTGATGCACCCCAGGATACAGTTGGCCCTCCTGGCTGCCAAGGCACACTGCTGGCTCATGTTCAGCTTGCTGTCGACCGAAAGCCCCAGATCCCTTTCTGTGGGTCTGATCTCCAGCATCTTATCCCCCAATCTGTATGGAAAACCAGGTTTGCCCCTTCCAGGTGCAGAATCTAGCACTTGCTCTTGTTAAACTTCATGCAGTTGATGACTGACCAGCTCTCTGTTTTGTCCAGATCTTCCCGCAGGACCTCACCACCCTCAACAGAGTCAACAGCTCTACCCAATTTTGTATTGTCCACAAACTTCCTCAAAAAACCTTCAAGTGTTTCATCCAAATCATTTATGAAAACACTGAAGAGGACTATTCCTAAAATGGAGCCCTGGGGAAACCCACTAGTGATAGGCTGGCAGCCTGATGTGACCCTACTTGCAAGAACCATTTAGGCATAGCCTGTCAGCCAATTGTTCACCCATCTTACTATGTTTTTATCTAACTGTATTCTGGTCATTTTATCCAGAAGGATACTGTAAGAGACAGTATTGAAAGCTTTACTGAAATCCAGAAAGATTACATTGACTGACTTCCTTAGATCAACTATCTGGGTGATCTTGTTGCAGAAGGAAATTAAGTTTGTTAGACGTGACCTTCCCCTAGTGAACCCATGTTGGTTCTGACCAATGACTGCATTGTCCTTCAGGTGTTTTTCAATAATTTTCTCCATATTATCTCCATTTATCCCTGTAGGCTTTTATTAAACCTAAATATTTATGTTCTGATCTACTGTTACACAAAGCTACTATTCTGACAACAGTGAAGGATTCACTAGTAAGAGCTGCTAGAATATATTTGCTAGAAAATAGTTCTGCTATGTGTAGTGCAACTATCAAATAATCTCCCTGAAGATTTTTATGAATACATGATTTGATAACCCAAGAGAAATTATTCCATGTATTATTAATGTGTGTGATAGTATTGTCAGTCATCCCACATTAGTTTCAACATTTTGCACAATGATGTATGTGTATGTATATGTGTATACATATTATTTTTCAACATCAAGCTTTGCTTTAGGCAAAATTTAAAACAACATACAAAATATTGCATTCAAAATCAGTTAGACTCAAAACAGTGAGGATACTTCAAAAATCAGATCTTGTTTCTAGTACAACAAAATACATCAGAGATAAGAGATACTTAAATAAAACTTATGTTTAGTTCCTGGATAGTAATATAGAAAACCACTGTCAAACTAGCGAAGCTACTTGAAAATCCTTTAGAACCTAAAAATAAAAATCACAAACATGTATGTACTTACAGCTGCAAATGTTGAGATAAAATACAAACCATATTAAAAAAAAAAAAAAAATGTAATGATGTCAGCATGCTTGGAACAAGCTGTACTTTGCATTTTCTTTAAGTCTGTACTGTGTTATTTCAGTACCTTCACTTAATACAAACGCTTTTGAATACATTTTCAAGGAGAACATTTCTTAAGAGCTCAGGAGACTTGAATTTAAATTTCTGCAGTTACATACTTCACATACCAGGAGATATCCATAGTCAGCAAAACACTGGTCCCACATATTTTGTTTAAAAATACATCCTGTAGATCTTCCACTGTAAAAGGGTGTTGTGCAGCTAGGACTGCTGGACGCATGGCAGCAGGGATAGACTATACTGTAGGAAAGCTATGTTTTACCCAAAGCAGTGGCCTGTTGTACACCTAAAGTACAAGTAACCTAAACAAGGTGCAATTAATATTTGCTTGTCTAACACTCTGGCACAAATAAACCAAGACATGTATTGAGCATTTTCTATCAATGTAACACACTCTGCAGGATTTTGTAATTGACATTATTTAAAATCTTACTGCAGAGCAGACTTGTGGCATAAGAATATGTAAGGAGACTTGTGGAATAGTAAGATCTGTGAGATAAGAGCAAAGGACGTAAAGTAGAGAAGGTATTTGGCAAAATGAGAGTGAGTCCGGGGCACAAACGAAGATCACCTTTTTCAGGAACATATATGATCACCTCATTTTCTGTTGGAGAACAGAAAAACTAAGGGAAGAGAGAGGCAAAATGAAGAAAAATAATGATGCCAACTTTGATTCCAACTTCTTTTGACAAACAGTAGAGAATTGGGAGTAGAGTAATAGCGATTTTGAGGGAAGAGTAGATTTCTTTTCTCTTTCTTTGGATTTCCTCCAGGTGTGCCTGGCTTTTTAAAAAATGAATAAAGAAGAGACAGATACCTCCTTCCAATCACGAAAGACGTGATCAGAAGTATTTTTTAATCAAATTTCCTGAGCACACTGCTGTCTCATATTCAGCCAACTGTCAAACAATACTCCCAGGTCCTTCTACGCCTGGCAGCTTTCTAACCACCCATCTCCCATTCTGTGGCTCTGCTTGGGGTTGTTACGCCCCAGGTGCAGGACCCAGCACTTGGCCTTGTTGAACTTCATGCAGTTGACCTCAGCCCATCGGTCCAGCCTATCCAAATCCTCCTGCAGAGCCTTCCTACCCTTGAGCAGATCGACACACGCACCTAACTTGGTGTCATCTGCAAACTTACTGAGGATGCACTCGATCCCCTCATCCAGATCATCAATAAAGGTACTTAAGAGGACTGGCCCCAGTAGCGAGCCCTGGGGAACGTCACTTTTCACTGTGTATTTTCTAATTTGGGTTGTACCAATAAAAATGAAAGAGAATTACTCTTTTCTCCTTTGCAGTGTTGATAATACATTGTAAGAGTTATTTTTGTAAAGATTTAGTAATGACAATTTTGCATTTTTATTATTAAATAAGAGTGATTTCTTTAGTCTTTTATAATGACTTAACGTCCTGGTTTCAGTTAGGAAAGAGTTAATTTTCTTCATAGTAGCTGGTAGAATATTGTGTTTTGGTTTAGGATGAGAAGAGTGATGATAACATGCTGATGTTTTAATTGTTGCAGAGCAGTGCTTACACTAGAAATACAATCGTAGCATACTGTAATTTTTCTTATTCTTAAAGTAAAGTAGTAGTAATCTCATTTCTACAGGATGGTTATAAATATATATGGAATATTCATGTGAACTGTGGAAGAATATATTTGGGTAATCTCATTTTCTCTACTATATGGTTGTGGGATTACATATATATAAAATTAAATGACTAATTTTTGTGGTAAGATACTCAATATCAAAATAAGACTGTACTTTTAATGAATATCCAGGAGAATTTATTGTTTCTGCATTGTGAAGTATATTTTATATAATTTATCTCAAAGTCATATCATTAATATTAGTCATTTGCTTGATTATGAAAAGACTGTACGTGATAATGTGTAATAATTCTTTCTATTATTTTTTTCTTCAATTACATTCCAATCTCCAGTGTATATCAATAACCAAAATATATATAGGCAAATCCTATAGCAAGGCAAATCAGGAATTTATTCTTAAAGGATGTTTTATTTATACATCAAGTAATATTTCAGAGATGAAGTTAGTGAATATAGGTATTGCTTGTTCATTCTTGCATGCTTTTGCTGTCAGCTGTCTTGTATGTATTTTCTAGCAGACACAGTAAAAATACATGGTACTCGAACCCCACTGTAAACAATACAAAAGGGCTAGGCAGTTATGGGTCTTGCTTTTTAAGATTCTAAGTTGTTACTTATACCATGCATATTAAAAAATTACTTACATGGTAGTATAAAATGTTAATAAAAACTGTTGAAATGCTTATGTTAACATTCAGGATCTAGTTCTACATTGAAATTTATCCTCTGCAGTGTTGTTGTGGTACTGGTACCTGTGCAGTACAAGCACAGGTGAAAATATTTTGTTTTCATGGGATACAAATATATGTATTCATATTTTCCCCCAGGACAAATCAGATAGTAGCAAATCACATTTTACACTGTCAGAGAGTATATGCAACAGAGTTTCGCTCTGGCATAGTGACAGTAGAGATGAGTTCTTCCAAGTGTACCAGCCCTTATTTTGGTTGATAAACTTTGTATTGTTGAGATTTCTGTTTAAATAGAATCACAGAATCATTTAGGTTGGAAGAGACATTTAATATCATAAAGTTAACCATCCATCTAACACTACAAGTCTACTGGTAAATTGTGTCCATAAGTGCCACATCCATAAATCTTAAATACTTCCAGGGAAGAAGACATTATCTGGGCAGCCAGTTCCAATTCCTAACCATTCTTTCTGTGAAGAAATTCTTCCTGATATCCAATATAAACCTCCCCTGGCACAATCTGAGGCCATCACCTCACATCCTATTACTTGTTAC
This sequence comes from Anas acuta, assembly GCF_963932015.1. Taxonomy (NCBI): domain Eukaryota; kingdom Metazoa; phylum Chordata; class Aves; order Anseriformes; family Anatidae; genus Anas; species Anas acuta. Next base: position 37,233,850 of record NC_088979.1, read on the forward strand.
ACGAGAAAAGAGACTTATGCCCATGTTGTTTTATAGTTCCTTCACCAGCTTTGCTCTTCTCTGCACATGCTAGAGCAACTCCTTACCCTTTCAGTGAGTGGCCCAAAACTGAATGCAGTATTCAAGGTGTGGTCTCACCAGTGTACAGAGGGACAATCCCTAGTCCTGCTGACCATGCTATCACTGCTACAAGTCAGGATTTCATTGTCCTTCTTGGCCTCAAGGGCACACTGCTGACTGATGGTCAGCTGGCTGTCAACCAGAACCCCCAGGTCCTTTTCTGCTGGTCAATTTTCTATCTGCTCTTCCCCAAGCCTATATCACTTCATCATATGACCCTAGTAAAGCACCTGGCACCTAGCCTTATTGCATGTCATGTGATTGGATATACTCCATCTATACAGCCTATTTAGATTCCTTTTCAGAACCTTCCTACCCTCAAGCAGATCAATGCTTCTACTCAACATGGTGTTGCCTGCAAACATCCTGAAGTGTGGCCAGCAGGTCTAGGGAAGTGATTGTCCCCCTGTCCTCGGCTCTGGTGAGGCCACACCTCGAGTACTGTGTTCAGTTTTGGGTCCCTCACTACAAGAAGGACATGGAGGTGCTCGAGAGAGTCCAGAGAACGGCAACGAAGCTGGTAAGGGGTCTGGAGAACAAGTCTTAGAAGGAGCGGCTGAGGGAGCTGGGCTTATTCAGCCTGGAGAAGAGGAGGCTTAGGAGTGACCTTATCGCTCTCTACAGGTACCTCAAAGGAGGCTGTAGCGAGGTGGGGGTTGGTCTGCTCTCTCATGTGCCTGGTGACAGGATGAGGGGGAATGGGCTACAGTTGCACCAGGGGAGTTTTAGGTTGGATGTTAGGAAGAACTTCTTTACTGAAAGAGTTGTTAGGCATTGGAACAGGCTGCCCAGGGAAGTGGTTGAGTCACCATTCCTGGAGGTCTTTAAAAAACGCTTAGTGATATGGTTTAGTGGAGGACTGTTAGTGTTAGGTCAGAGGTTGGACTCGATGATCTTGAGGTCTCTTCCAAGCTACAAATTCTGTGATTCTGTGATTCTGTGATTCTGTAATTCTTTAAAGTACACCCCATCCCCTCATCAATGTTACTGATAAAGATATTACACAAAACTGGACCCAGTACCGAGCCCTGGGAAGTACCATTCATGACCAGTTGCCAGGCAGATTTTATGTAATTCACAAAGACATTTGGGGCCTGGCCATCTATCTAGTTGTGCATGAGGGTCCCAGATATGTCTCCACCATTACTATTGTTGTTCAGGAAGCATTACAAAAAAATTTGCAGATAAGAATTCCATATAATCGGCCAACACTTATCTGAAGTGTTAGCTAGTCTGGAATCATGCCTGAGATAGAATCATAAAGTCAGAATCATCTAGATTAGAAGAGACCTCCAAGATCACCGAGTCCAACCTCTGACCTAACACTAAGAAGTCCTCCACTAAACCATATCACTAAGCTCTACAGCGAAATGTCTTTTAAAGACCTTCAGGGATGGTGTGGTGGTTTTACCATGCCAGGCAGCTAAACACCACAACCGCTCTCTCACTCCCCCTCCTTAGATAAGGAGGGGAAGAAGTGAAGAACAACTCACGAGTTGAGATAAGGATAATTTAATTAAAGGGAAAAATAATAATAATTATTATTACTATTAAGGAAAGATTATTATTAACTAAACAATTTAACTAAAGGGAAAAAAAAAAGGACAAGGGGAAAAGGGAGAGGGAAAGGAAAAAAAAGGGAGGAAAACAAACAAACAAAACAAATAAAGGCTGTGTGGAAGTGCAGAGGAAAGAAATTACTCTGTACTTCCCACAAATGAGCGATGCTTGACCACATCCTTGAAGCAGGGCCTCAACACATGTAGCCGGTGTTCGGGAGGAGGACCGATGTTTTCACGAGAGCCCACCCCTCCTCCCCTCTTCTTCCTGTTTCCACCTTTTATTGCTGAGTGTGACATCATATGGTACAGAATATCCCTTTGGTTGGTTTAGGTCAACTGCCCTAGTGATGTTTCTCTTCTCACTTTTTGCCCACCCCCTAGGAGGGTTAGAGAGAGTCCTGATGCTGTGCCAGCACTGCTCAGCAGTAGACACAGCACTGGTGTGATACCACTGCTGTTCTAGCTACAAGTGCAGAGCACAGCACTGTATGGGATGCTGCAGGGAAAGTTAACATCCCAGTCAGACCCAGTACAGAAGGTGACTCAACAACTTCCCTGGGCAGTCTATTCCAATGCCTAACAACCCTTTTGGTAAAGAAATTCTTCCTAATATCTAACCTAAACCTCCCCTGGGGCAACTTTAGCCCACTCCCCCTCATCCTGTCACCAGGCATGTGGGAGAATAGAAAAACCCCCACCTCGCTACAGCCTCCTTTAAGGTGTCTGTAGAGTGCAATAAGGTTGCCCCTGAGCCTCCTCTTTTTCCAGACTGAACAACCCCAGCTCCCTTAGCTGCTCCTCATAAGACTTGTTCTACAGACCCCTCACCAGCTTCGTTGCCCTTTTCTGGACTCACTCGAGCACCTCAATGTCCCCCTACCTCTCAGAGATTCCTTCAGAATTAAACAGGTTTGCTCTCAAAATTTGTATGAATTTGCCATTATGGCCTTGTATTCAGTGCAATGAAGTTGTTCAAGTGATCAAAGGAGACAATATTCTGCCTGTCCCACTGGAGGTATCCAGCCTGATGAATGCTCTAGATCACATATAACACCTGACATCTACAACTTTTTTTTTATGTACTCCTGTGTAGAGCACTACCATGAAAGGTCAAAATTTGACCAGAGAAGAATGAACATCAGAAGCATGTTGCAGAATTAGAAGTGAATAAGCATCAGAGAAAGAAATCATAAAATGGCTAGACAGGTACAAATAATGAATCGTTCCAGAGAAGTACAGATAAATCATGGAAATTCCAGCTTTAGCCACTATTTTGTCATACAGAATATGAAACCCAGAACATTGCACCAGCTACACAGCCAATCATTCACTTGATTCATATGCTTCCTCCTCCTTGGGCCCCAGTCTTCAGCTGAGAGGATTGAGGAGAACACTGCTTGTGCTCCTGCTCCCTTCAGAATCTTTCCAAGGGATATGAAGTCCCTTTTGATGTTTTCAAGTCTCCCTGTTGTGGCCTCAGTTGTCGCTATGTGAAAGAGCAGGAATGAGTGATGGTCCCCCGGCTTGACCAAGCTCGGTATCTTCCTTGTTGTGTCATTAATACAGGCCCCAGGGCAGGCAGCAAACCTCTCGAGAGAGATTGTCACATGAGCACCTCAGTGCCTCTCAGAGACGAATCTCCATTTACCAACACCCTCCATGCTAATTTGTTCTGTACATACTTTTTTCTTATAAATCAGATGATGCAGATAACATTAAAATCTTCTTTTTTATCAGAACACCATCTACTATGAAACATAATGACAAATTTAAAACATTGATATATAAGCCATTGAAGGGAATTTTAAAGGACAAAGAGTTTTTCCCTGATGAATTTCAACTGAGTGATGTTATCAGTGGATTTGATAGCTCCCCTCAAAAAGTCACCAGAAATACTTTATATTGAAAAAGTATTATTCTACTGCATTTTTACCAGTTCCTACAAGAACAAAAGTTCTTAGATTCAAGTTTCCACTTCAAAATAAAGCTATCAGAGTAAAAGTCCCAACATTATGTTTCAATTAATGAAGACAAACATGTTTCCTGGAGGAAAAAATTAATCAGTCTCTTTCTGTGTGATGGAAACCAAGACAAAGAATTCAAATGTTGCACAACAGCTATGATATGACACCTGTATCTGTAATGCTTCTTGATTACCTACTTCATGTTCTGAAAGTAATCATTTAACCTTCACCAGTTTTATTACTAAAACAAAGTGAAAAAGTGTAAGGAATTGCATTACTCTTCTCAGGCATTCTGGAAATGTCAATATGGCAGTGAAAATGAAATGGGACTACTACTGCTGCTGCTGCTACTACTACTACTACTACTACTATTATTATTATTATTATTATTATTAGACAGTAAAGCTAAGTCACTCCTCATACTAAAAAAACGATTGTTTTAGCAAATCTGTTAATCAAGTTTGAAAAATTCCCAAGATTAATGGTTTCAGAGAGCCTTCATCATACTAGCTGATTGTGAGGCCCATTTACCAGTATTTCCAAAGACTTGTTTAATCTGCTCCAGTCGGTAATTGAATTTCTTTGTATGCCTACATAGAACAGACATCATTTCAGATATTACGAAATCTTGAGAAACTGAAGTTTAACAGTGTAACAGATGAAGGACAACATAATTTGATAATCTATGATCTGACAAACTTAAATTCTGTCCTGAAGCAACAAAACATATGGTCTCTCATAACTTTCAGAACAGTTTTCTTGATGGATCCCTGACCTGCATTTTGAATCTCCTACTCTTTTGAAATACACTGACTGGTGGAAAATATCTGATAATTCACTACTATGGGGCAGGTAGAAAACAGACAATTCTGTAGAAACTGGTTATTACAAATGGATGAATAATCTGTACTTGTGCAAAAAGCTGAATAATTTACAAGGCAGTGCATCTCTGTATGACCTTCCTTCCTTCCTTCCTTCCTTCCTTCCTTCCTTCCTTCCTTCCTTCCTTCCTTCCTTCCTTCCTTCCTTCCTTCCTTCCTTCCTTCCTTCCTTCCTTCCTTCCTTCCTTCCTTCCTTCCTTCCTTCCTCCCTCCCTCCCTCCCTCCCTCCCTCCCTCCCTCCCTCCCCTCCTCCCTCCCTCCCTCCCTTCCTTCCCTCTCTCAAGTTCTCTTTATAGCATGGTTTGAACTCAAAATTGAGTTCAATGTTCAGTATTTTCAGTATTAACACTTATGGTTTCTCTGGGAAGGTAATGTTGTCAATTTGCAAGGTCACTTGCAAAAAAAGAATATGTAAAAGTAAACTTGTTCTCATGAAAACATTGTACAAATAAGATGAAACACAAACAAATATTGATTTTTTTTTTTTTTTTTAACTTGGAACATATATTAGGGGCTCATGATATACTGCATGAGATAAGGAAAATAAAAGGATTTGACACAGAGTACAAATGGACTTCTAGAATATTGTAAACCTAATGGAAATGATATAAGAAGAAAATCTACATTTTTTGATTTGCAATTGAGAATATTTCTAGTTTTGTGCTCTGTACCAGATCAGTATACAGACTTGCAATGAAGTCTAAAATTCCTGATCCCTCAGTATTAACAAGGTTAATACCATCTCTGTAACCAGCAGAGACCTATTTGTGCTTGAGATATATGACCTTCTGACTTCCATTATCTACCATTTAATATTTAATACAATTTTGAAATAAGCTTTTTTAAAACTTCATATCTTCACATTTTCTTTCCTGACGTTCATCGCATAAAATCTGTATCTGTCCAATCTATTTCATTGAACATTTTGCAATTAATTTACCACCAAAATATTCATTATAGATTGATTCCGTCTGACTCATAGTAATTTACTGAAACCCCCTTTTTTTTTTTTTTTCTAAATTCTCCATATAAATAGTGGAGAGAAGCAGACCACTTAAGATCTGAAGTTCTGTATAAGGATTCCTAGTATTTCTCTGCCCATAACATAGAGAATCTTGGGTGGGTATGTTCTGAACTCAGGTGGTTCACTGATAGCCTTAAAACAAGTGGATTCAATCCAGATTTAAAAGCATTACTGAAAATTAAACTCCTATTTAATAATGAAAAATTCTTAATTTCCCATGGAGAAAGATGAAGCTCATAAATCATCTGAAGAATGATGATATTAACTGCACTTTCATCATTATCTTGAAATAACAAGAAATATTTATAGGCAAAAATCTCTCTGAGGCATAAGTGTACAAATCTCTGTTTTTTATATAAAAGTTAATGATATTTAAGTGAAACTTTTTTTTTTTTTTCATCAATTTATGGATTTATTCTGTAATTCTCAAATAATAAATGGTTTAATGTTTATTTAGAATAACTTCTGGAACCACAGATTATGTATATCATGGGTGCAACAACTCAGTCATCTTTCAAAACAGTACTGATAGAAATAAAAATTATTTTAAAAATAATTGTTTCCTGAGAGCACAAATCATTGGAATGTTATCTCACTTTAGTTGATTCTGAATTAACTTAAACAGCTGGGCAAAAGAGATTGCAAGTGAAAACAGAAGTAGATACCAAACTGATATTGGACTTGACATTTCTAGTATAATTTAACAAAGACCTAAAATTCTAAAAGACTAAAAGAAAAGATAATGAAGTAAACAAAATAAAACAAAACAAAAAGGGGGGGGGAAATAAATATCAAACATTCCACCAACAGAGGGATTGTGTTAAATACATACTCTCAACAGTATTTCGGGTGTTTGGAAGGTACAAAGATATGCTTTAATGAAAATGAGTGAGCAACAGAACACAGGAATAGTAGCTCCATATGATATGAATCATTTAGAACCAGGGGACAGAGAGACTAAACTGAAAGTTTTGAATTTGCCTAATAAGACAATTTACTTACTGCATATCACAATGATATTTTTTTTCTAAAATGCAGCTCTGAAATCCACAACATAGAGCAAAAATGACAGTACATAAAGACTGGCTTAACACACATTCTCATTGCTGATGATGGGGCTTGAATTGTTAAATGTGCAGTTTCAGTTTCTTTCTGAAAATTTCTTGAAACTACTGCAGTATCCTCTATTCAACCACTCATCAGTGAGGATGACCGGCACAAAAGTGACCTGGTTCAGACTATTAAGAGATAGTTTCATGTTTTAGAAATACAGTCACATTGCCTGACACTGTGCATTGACTATAGCCAGCAGCTAAGAACTCACACAACCATTCCCTTGATCCTCACCACAGGACAGGGAAGAGCATAGGAAGAGTAAAAGCAAGAAAACTCATTGTTTGGGATAAAGATAGTTTAGTAAGTTAAGAGAAAAACAAAAACAAACAAACAAACAAACAAAAGTAATGCAAAGGGAATCAGTCACCACCTCCTACAAGCACTCTGGGCTGAGTGGCCAGAACAATGACCACCTTGGAAACCAAACTGCCAACTCCTTCTTCTTCCTCTACCCCATTTTTTATTGGTACCTCAGTTTTTACTGCATGATGTCACATGTCAGGGAATATCCCTTTGGCCAGTTTGTGTCAGCTGTGTCCCCTTCCAGCTTCTTGACTATTCCCAGCCTACTGGCCTGTTGCTTTGTTGGGGACAGTGTTTATATTGTGCGTGCACTGTTCAACAACAGCCAAAATATTGGCATGTGACCAACACTGTTTTAGTCACAAATGCAAAACTCAGCACCATATGTTCCTCCGAGGAAGAAAGATGACTCCATTTCAACTAAATTCAGTACACCTGATCAAAAAATTTTAAACAGAAGATTGGGAATAGTGCCATGCACCTGAAAGTACCACCAATAAACCCCAAAGAGTCAAGGAATAATTGGATACCTATGAAGATCCACAGGAGATGACAGATTTTATTCCAGTATGTCTCTTGATGATGTTGGACATTTTTAACTCTAATGACTTCACCGAAGTAAACAAATAAATAAAAATAAAAATCAAGAGATAAGGCTAGATATTTCAGTCACATCAGGTCTAATTCATATAAACTGTTCTAAGACTAAACAGGGCCAATCAACATACCACTCAAGGAGATATATGTGGAGGGTTGGTCCTTCATTCTCTGAATACTTAAGAATTCCATATTTTACATCACAGAGTGAGTATTTCTGTTTTTCTTTTTGTATTTATAAATTTTTAAAGTTTATAAAATAGAAACTAACAGAAACAAAGGTCTGGTACTGTGGGTCTTCTCACATTCAAGGACTCAAGATATAAATTGTACTATTTTCCTTCTGTTCCAATGACTGCCTTGTCTCACAATGGTAAAGCATGAAGCTGATGGAAGACAGAAATCCTGATCAACTAGCAAGAAACAACATTCCCCATATAATGTACAGTATTTAAGATTTTACATAGGACACCAGACTTAGGTGTCCTTTGCATACATTAGAACACTAACTCCTACATACGTGGGATTTAAGTGGAATAAGCATCAATCTTACCTATCTGTGACTAATTTTTATTTTATTTTTATATGAATTCAGGAGGGATTAGTTAGAATACAGCTGATAACCCTTTGCTGATAAGGTTGAACTTTAAAACAAAATATTTATGTAAGCATATACAAGACCAAGAATGATATATAACCTCCCTACTATTGGATCTATAATCTAAACCAAATTGTTTTTATTCTTCCTGCCCCAAACAAGACAAATTTTAAAAGATTTTTTTCATTTTGAATAGTGTGCAGAAGAATTTCAATCTTTAACATTTTTTTTTACCAAAGCACTGAAGAAAAATAAATTCATTTTATGTTTTGTCTTTTCCACATTTCTTAAAATATCCTTGCTAGAAGCTACCTTTTGGCTCTTAAAAACTCCTTGTCTTTTCTGACAACTTATTCACTTCACTGTCATTCTTTGCTGTTGCAAACACTCTGCCCTTCTCCTTTTATTCTGCAAATGTTTTTATCTAACCTAGTCACCTTGGAAAAGTATAAAATGCCTTGAAACCTGCATTTTGAAGATGTGTTTCATATGAACCACTTAAAATAAATAGGACTGAGATGATTTACACTGATGCTCCAGAGTCCTACTCTAGAAAGCTTTACGTTTCTCCATTGAGGGAAGTGTCTGGCTCAGAGACAGTCAACACATAGCTGGAGACTCCTAATGCTATCAGAATGAATCTCCACTCCACAAGTGGAAGTACAGATAGAAGATTAACACTCAAGTGAATGACAAACGTTAAATAAAGAAAAATGTGTGATGGCTTCTCACTGATGGGCAGCTAAGCAACACCATTACACTCTTACACTGGCTCATATGCAGCTATCAACCAATACTCCCAGGTCCTTCTCCGCCTGGCAGCTTTCCAACCATTCCTCTCCCAGTCTGTAGCTCTGCATGGGGTTGTTGCGCCCCAGGTGCAGGACCCAGCACTTGGCCTTGTTGAACTTCATACAGTTGACCTCAGCCCATCAGTCCAGCCTATCCACATCCTCCTGCAGAGCTTTCCTACTCTTGAGCAGATCGACACACACACCTAACTTGGTATCATCAACTTACTGAGGGTGCACTCAATGCCGTCATCCAGATCATCGATGAAGATATTAAAGAGGACCGGCCCCAGCACCAAGCCCTGGGGAACGCCACTAGTGACCAGCTTCCAACTGGATTTGACTCCATTTACCACGACTGTTTGGGCCTAGCTATCCAGCCAGTTTCAAACCCAACGAAGCATACACCAGTCCAAGCCAAGAGCAGCCAGTTTCTTGAGGAGAATGCTGTGGGAAAAGGTGTCAAAAGCCTTGCTGAAGTCAAGGTAGACCACATCCACAGCTTTTCCCTCATCCACCAAGCACGTCACTTTGTCATAGAAAGAGATCAGGTTCGTCAAGCAGGACCTGCCTTCCATAAACCCATGCTGACTGGGCCTGATTGCCTGCTTGCCCTGCAAGTGCCACATGATGACACTCAAGAGAATCTGCTCCATGAGCTTCCCTGGCACTGAGGTCAAACTGACAGGCCTATAGTTCCCCGGGTCTGCCCTCCGGCCCTTCTTGTAGATGGGCGTCACGTTTGTTAGCCGCCAGTCAAGTGGGACCTCCCCCAATAGCCAGGACTGCTGATAAATGATGGAAAGCAGCTTGGCCATCTCCTCTGCCAGTTCTCTCAGTACCCTCGGGTGGATCCCATCAGGCCCCATCGACTTGTGCACATCCAAGTGCCATAGCAGGTCACTAACCATTTCTTCCTGGGTAGTGAGGGCCACATCCTGCTCCCCATCCCCTTCCGCCAGCTCAGGGTACTGGGTATCCAGAGAACAACCAGTATTGTCGCTAAAGACTGAGGCAAAGAAGGTATTAAGCACCTCCACCTTTTCCTCATCTATTGTAACAAGGTTTCTCCCCACGTCCAGTAAAGGATGGAGATTCTCCTTAGTCCTCCATTTTGCATAGATGTATTTGTAAAAAGATTTTTTGTTGTCTTCAATGGCAGTAACCAGATTGAGCTCCAGATGAGCTTTGGCCTTTCTAATTTTGTCCCTGCACAGCCTCGTAACATCCTTATAGTCCTCCTCAGTGGCCTGCCCTTTTTTCCAAAGATTATAAACACTCTTTTTTTCTCCTAAGCTCAAGCTGCAACTCTCTGTTGAGCCAGACCAGTCTTCTTCCGCGTTGGCTCATGTTGCACATCCATCTCTCCAGATGTACATCTACACTGTAATCATTTATTAGTATGTTATCAGCACATTGATTTGGTTCTAATCAATTACAGCTAGATTAAGACTAGCTAGCTCCTAAGAGTTATTTAAAAGTGACAAGAAGTTTTGAAAATATAGATATCTCTGTTAGGTCCATACATGACACCTGATCTCTTGTGGAAACTTAGCTTGAATGTTGCAGCATCAAAACATGGCTTCTCAAGAGTATATCACTTTATAGCTTAAGTAGTCTTTAGGGTAAGTAGGACAGAAAAAACTTGCATGTACCAGAAATTGAAAATTACTAAAAATTATCCCTAATGTGTCTAGCTAGTTTTTATAACATGCAATTCTCTGGAAAGTGGAAGCAAATTTTATTAACTTCACTACTTATATAATGTTTACAACTGTTTATTAACTCATTTTAAATTATGTTTTTAAGCACCCTTATGTACCTTATAATTTTTACAGTTTATGTGCAACATTACATTTTTAAAATTCCATGATTTATGAAACAATAAATATGAGTAAAACCAAAATAAAAATAAAATGTTTCTAAAATGTATTCAATGAAATTGAGGAGGATGTCTATTATGCAGTATCTATATAATTGTGATCAGAGAAGAAGGAAGGGAAAAACACTGAAAAGAGAGGAAGGAGGAAACAAGAAATGAAAAAAAAAAAAAAAAAAGATGAAAAATTACAGAATTACAGGCTATTATGTATTTAACTCAGGTGTCTGAATTCAGATCTATACATAGTTTCCCTGCATATGTCTTTAGTCACATAGAAGACATCACTGAATGTCATTACTATATTTGCTATATCACTACTTGAACACCCACAAATCTGTGGGAACGGATGGGACCCACTATCCTGGCTGTGGTTGGGATTGAGTTAATATTCTGCTTAGTAGCTGATATGGTGCTGTGTTTTGGATTTAGGATGAGACTAATGTTGATAACACACCAGTGCTTCAGTTGTTGCTGAGCAGTACTTACACAGAGCCAAGGAATTTTCAGCTTCTCGTGCTGCCCTGCCAGCAAGGGGGCTGGGGGTGCACAAGGAGCTGGGAGGGGACAGAAACAGGACAGGTGACCCAAACTGGACAAAGGGATATTCCATACCATGTGGTATCATCCTGACCAATATATATGGGCTGGTTGGCTGGGATGAGGGTCTGCTGCTGCTTGGGGATAGGCAGGGCAGTGGTTGGTGGATGGTGAGAAATTTTGTTGTGCATTACTTGCTTTATACATTTTGTTATTATTATTATTATCATTATTTCTTTTTCTCCATTCCGTTTCTGTCCTGTTAAGCTGTATTTATCTCAACCTACAGGCTTTTGCCTTTTTTTTCTCCCCCTGATTCTCTCCACTGGGATGAGAACGAATGCGCCAGTTTAAACCACAACACCACTGAAGGGTGGAAAAGGAGATGGTGTAGTGGGTTTACGTGGCAAGGTTTGGTAGCAGGGGGCCATAGGGGTGGTTTCTGTGAGAAAGATCTAGAAGCTGCCCCATGTTTGGGAAGGGCCCCGTTGTTTTCCAGATCTGAGCCAATAAGCGATGCTGTTTTGCGCCTCTGTGAGAGCATATTTAAGACAAGGAAAAAAAACGCTGCGACACACAGCAGCCGGGAGAGTCAAGGGAGTGAGAAACAGCCTTGCAGGTGCCAAGGTCAGTGTAGAAGGAGGGGGAGAGGTGCTCCAGGGGCCGGAGCAGAAGTCCCCTGCGGCCTGTGGTGAGGACCATGGTGAAGCAGGATGTCCCCCTGCAGCCCATGGAGTACCACGGTGGAGCAGGGGTTCACGCTGCAGCCCATGGAGGAGACCACGGTGGAGCAGGTGGCCCTGCACCGACGGAGGCTGCCGCCTGTGGAAGACCCCTGCCTTCCACGGGCAGATGGCAAAAGTGCTTTGCCAAGCCATTTTCTAGTGGTCTGCTAGCAGTCTTGGCTGACTAAGAAGGTCCCAGTTAACAGTACATTAGTGAATGTGACACACAAATACAAGAAGTGTAGGAAGGAGGATCCAAGGATCTAAGGGCCTGTCAATTTAACCTTGATGCCAAAGAAGATTATGGAGCATATAATCATGAATGTAATCACATGGTACAACCAGGTGATGAGGTTCAGTCAGTATGGGTTTATGAATGGTGGGTCCTGCTTGACTAACCTGATCACCTTGTGCAACAAGATGTTTAGTGGATAAGGAAAGGTTGTGGGTGTTGTTTACTTGGACTTCAGCAAGACATTTGGTACTGTTTCCCGTAGCCCTGTCCTGGAGAATCTGGCTGCTCATGGTTTGAATGAATGTACTCTTATCTGGGGAAAACTGACTATCAACCAATGAAAAGCAATGAAGTAATACAGATGTTGACCATTAAATATGGATGATAAAACATTGAAGTGGTGTCTCATTTCTTGAATATAGTTCATACAATATATATCCATATATCTTAGAAAATATATATATATATATATCTCTTAGAAAATAATGTTCTAATATATGAGTATCTACAAAAAGAACAAACTAAGATCATGGAGTCTGAATAGATAACTAACTGAATACATAGCTATTAACTGAATTTTATTCTGAGTTTTGAAATTTAAGGGAGCATTACTAAAAATCAGGTGATTTCATTTTTTTTATGTAAGAATGCTGATTTTCTGGGAGTCTATCTTAGAAATTAAGATTTGAAACTTTTGACCTTAACTTTTATCTGTTTTCCATAAATTTTATATAATACAGTAGCTTCTGGCTATATTTAGTTTTTTTTTTTAAGAAAGCGCTTCTGACTGCAAATCTTATGAGATTATAGTAATTTTGTTTGTTTGCTTGTTTGTTCATTTGTTGAAATATTATGCAAAGCTATCTTTACCTAAGAATGGAAAATTTCAAAGGTCACTCCTCATTCATTTAATATCATTATACTGGACTGATAATAAGAAATATCAGATTATTAATTTTTGAATATCTAACCAAACTAACTGAAGCTATGAGGTTGGTGTGGTGAATTATTGTTATTAACCATATATATGAATGCTAAACTAAAAGCCTGATTTGGAGTGATACCACATTGCTTTGGAGTGATACCACATAGATATATGAGATACTCATATTTCAGTAGATATGAAATGATATGAAATAGTAGATATGAAATATGAGTATCAGTAGATACATACCCTGAACCCAATTTTTAGTTGTATAGCAACTAAAAAATCCAAAATGCCAGTTTTGCTTGCACAGTAAATGGAAAGATTTTGGTGTCTTTTAAATACCTCTGGCAACCTAATTTATTTAAATTGGAGACCTGAAATTTATGTAGGCAGATTAATTTTCTAGAAATCTTCAAAAACTTCTCACAGTCTCCACTTACTATGAAGGAAGCTTAGTGAGAACTGCCTCATTTTGAGTAGCTGAATATAGGTGTCTAATTTAGGATAGACAGGACGGATCTTCACATTCCACTCAGTATAGGAACTGGACAGAGCAATCAATTTTCTACATTTAGGTAGCTGGTGCCTTTTGAGACAGCTTTTGATCCTTTACCTACTCATCATTGCTCCTTAGATACCCTAGGGAAAAAAAAAAATGAACAGTTGGATCAGCAGAGTTATACCTTACTAATCTTAGCAAGTCAGTTAATTTTCTTGTACATAAGCATAGAGTGCTGTTTGGTATGAACTTGATATTCCAGACCCATGCTGTGTAAGATCAGAAACTGGAGAATGTGTGCGATATTATAGGACATCTCAAATCACATTAGTTGCCTATGGTTGGGCAAATGAATAGAGTCCTGCGTGCTAGCTGATATCAACATTAAGTAGATTGGATCCCCCAATGTAAGTACAAAATAGCAGATGAAATCTGTCCCAAAGAGATTAAAATCAATGCATTTTAGATGATCATGGGATGGGAAAAATTCTATAATATACAAATGACATTTTGACAGCAAATTTTATCTCAGTTCAGTTCTGCAGGAAAAGTAGGAAGAATAATTAGGAAAAAAAATCTAAATGGGGAATAAAGTATAGACTATTTTGGAGGAACAGCACAGTGGAGTTCACAATGACTGGGCAGATTGTTAGGAAGGACAGGGGCAGAGTGAAAGATCATCCATTACATGACATTAAAGAAATCCAGTGTAACTGAGGTACCTTTAGAGGACGCACTTCTTTTGGTGGTTTTTGTTGTTGTTTATATGTTCATTTTTGAAGATGCTTTTACTTGTTGGTATTACTATCTGTCTCTCTCCACAGTTCTCCCCTACATAATCTGTGTTTAAAAAGAAAAATCTAGGCCCTAGTGCCACCTTGTGAATATTTTTTTATTTTACAAATATCTTTATGTCGCGTTAAAGGGGTGTAGCTGATTAACCGTCACGGGCCCGTTTGGATTCAGAGTACTGAACTAGTCGGACATTCACCAAAACTGGGGGTCCGTTCGGACATTCACCAAAAACGTAATAACCGCCTGGGGGTCCACTCAGACATTCACCAAAAACGTATTAACCACCTCGGGGTCCGTTCAGACATTCACCAACAATGCATTAACCGTCTGGGGGTCTGGTTAGATTCAGAACACTGAATTATCACGGATAATCACCCTCACCCAAGTCGCATTAATGAAAGCTATCACAATGCAATCAAGTATGGTTTATTACAGCAACAGATAATCAGGTTCTTTTGGATTGCCGGCGATAGTGACTGTCTGCAAAAGCAAGTTAGTATGTATGAAATACACAGGCGTTATAGGTGTTATAGATGTGACAGGTGTTATAGGTGTTGCAGATGTTATAGGTGTTACAGGTGTTATAGATGTTATAGGTGTTACAGATGTTATAGGTGTTATAGATGTTATAGGTGTTACAGATGTTATAGGTGTTATAGGTGTTATGGGTGTTATGGGTGCACAGCCTAGAAATAAACGCGTTGAAAGGATCGAAGACTCTATATAGAGATTTATAAGCAAATATTCAGATCTCACCCAAAGGCATCCCAATGGGGGGGGAAGAGAGGCTCAGCCCGTCGACTGATCCCAGGAGTCAGGAGGTCCTAAGGATGTTGTATGTCCTCGGGATGGTATCTCCCCTGACGGTGGTATCTTCCCTAACATCCCCTCTCTCTTGGGCCAATTTATATTATTTTCTATCTTTTAGGTGGAGCTTGAGTGGCTCTAGTCAAGCATATCTTAGTTATGATTGGTGTAAAGTTTTCCCGTCTCCGTTTAAAGTAATAGGCTCCGAGAAATTCAGAGCGCATGCTCAGTGAGGGGTGGTCGCACCTTGGAGGCGGGTAGCTTTTGGGATGGAGGTGTGTTTTGGTATTATAATGATATTATAATGAGCAAAAAGTACACTAGGGTACAGCATTTGTCAAAACATGACAGGTCTTTGGCTTAGGGTGGCAAAAAGTGCTGCTTTGTGCACAAGAACAATCGAGGTCCGACCTGATCACAGAGCCTAGCCGTGGTGTCTCCACTCCACTCCACGCTCCGTGCTGTTCCTTAGGGCTAGCACACCAAGTTTCCCCAGCGCGATAGCATCTAAGGTTGGGAGCCTAGCGAACGCTCAGATAATGCAGTTATGCCCTACCCTGAAAGCCTCTTCAAAGCTGTACCTTTTCCTTAAAAACGTGAATGTTAGTTTTATTTTCCTAGTTACTTCAGGCATTTACACCACACTTTACTTCCATGATATTTTTCATCAAATCATGTCTAATTATAGCCAGATTCCCTGGTATTTAACTATTATTGAATGCAGTAATGAAAGAAACCATAGAGATACTTAATTATATACACAGCAGGTGTCCAATGAAGAGTCTTCATTCTAACCTTTTCCTCTGTGATAAGATAATTAGTTGGGTATAATTGCTGTTAGTACAAATATTCACTGATTGCAAAATGTTTCTGTGAAATAAAGTAAAATAAATTAAAATAAAATAAAAGCTCTCCCATAAATCTACAGGAGTGCCATTGCTCAATTTTAAAAGAATATAGAATTGTAATAATAATTTTTCATTGAGCTGCTGCTTGTCTGCACAGAAGTCTATTGCTGGAACTTTAAGAGTATGTTGACTCTCCACACTGGTGAAAAGTTTGGAAATTAAAAAGGCATATGGAGACTGCATGTTATAGTAAGACAGATAAGGCATATGCAAATCAATAAGTAATGAAATTATTAATGACACTTACATGGCTTTTCATGTTTTGGTCTCAGCATTAAACTTTAAGACATTGAAACAGTTCCCACAGAAGTTATGAAAAGATCAGCATTGATGGTGGAGGCATTCAACCATATCATAACTAAATAAGAAGAGCATCAAAGCTTTCTTTGCACGGATGTTGGGGATTCTGTATACAAAGGGACACAGCTTACCAATTGTTTATTATTAGTACAGCTTTTTTGCCTTGTGAAAAAGATATAATTTGAGGGGAAAAAACAAAAGAACTCAGAGGATTTACTTTCTGCAATGTAGTTCTGAGGCTAGGATTTATTTTGGAATTGTGTTCTCTGGAGAAAGATTTGCAGAATTCATTGGACTCTGAGAATAACTGGGTTCAAATAAACACATACACATATATATTTTAACAAATTTAATATAAACAATAATTTCTTTATTGTGGTTGAATTCCTGGCAAACCTTAGAAGTGCAGTTCTTTCAACCAAGAACCCTTTTATGGAACTCTTCAATCCCATTATCTAGAATAGCAATAGGAAATAGTCAACATCTTAAGAAGTTGCCCAGTACTCAGCAAGATCAGACCTTCAATTTTCTGTCTTTCACACATTTCACACAGAATAATAATATAAAGACTGGCTTATTTTTTTCCATCTTTTACCAAAAGAGTGGACAGTTTTCTCTTCTGTCTTTGGCCTCAATTGTCATTGCTCATGATGCATCACTTTAAGGAGAAAAGTAAATTATTTCTTCTAGTTTTTATGTTTATTATTTCCATACAGTTAATGTTATGAGAAGGCTTCTAATGCTGACAACTTAAATACTTTAAAGGAAGTTAATGTTCTTTTCTGTTATAGACATCTGTTGAAAACAAACAAGCATATCTAAAAATTAATAAATTGAATACTAACAGGAAAAAAATATTAAAACTAAAGTAAAATAGGAAATAACATCTAAAGACAGGCTCGTGTATACATGTATAAACTATGTTATAAATAAATCTGGATCTTTTACTCATGAGATGCACAGCTACGAAATAGGAAGAATACGTAACAATGAATTCCAGTGTGGGAGAGAGATGAGAAGATTACAAATTAGATTCCAGACTTTGAAACAATAAGCATGGGCTGAACTTAATTTTGATGCGATAGCTCAGGGTACTGTATAAATCTTAAGTCAGTACCCTAAGTAATGTGACAAAATATATATATATATATATATATATATATATATATATATATATATAATAGAAATCCGAACTAAAAACAAACAAAAAAAATCCTTTCAAGTAGTGCTTCTCAGTACCTTTTGTACTTCATATTGATGAAAGGACTGATAAATCTTAAATCAAAATATAAGTGCTTTGTGCAGTGCTGGGAGATGTTTTTTTAATCTCTAACTAAGCTTTCAATGACCATTTAGTACTTTTATTTTCCCATATCTCGTTTCTTTCTTTTATAGAAACATATACATTGCAGTGACTCACAACCACATCACCATAGAAAAGTCTGATATGGATGTTTATCACCTTTATTCATCCGGAATTTCCTTGGTCAGTTTTCACAGAATCACAGAACTGTAGGGGTTGGAAGGGACCTTGAAAGGTCATCAGGTCCAACCCCCCTGCCATAGCAGGTTCCTCAGAGCAGGCTGCCCAGGTAGGAACCCAGACAGGCTTTGAATATCTCCAGAGAAGGAGACTCCACAACCTCCCTAGGCAGCCTGTTTCAATGCTCTGTCACCCTAACCATGAAGAAGTTCTTTCGCATGTCAGTGCAGAACTTCCTGTGCTCTAACTTGCAGCCATTGCCCCTTGTCCTGTCCCCACAAACCACTGAGAAGAGGTTGGCTACATCCTTCTGTCCCCCACCCCTCAGATATTTATATACACTGAGAAGATTCCTTCTCAGTGTATATTCCCTCCCAGGCCCCGTATCATCTTTGTGGCCCTCTGCTGGACTCTTTCCAGGAGATCCCTGTCTTTCTTGTACCCGGGAGCCTAGAACTGGACTGAGTGCTCCAGATGAGGCCTGACCAGGGCAGAGTAGAGGGGGAGAATCACCTCCCTTGACCTGCTGGCCACGCTCCTTTTAATGCACGCTAGGATCCCATTAGCCCTCTTGGCCACAAGGGCACAGTGCTGGCTCATGGTCAACCTGTCATCCATCAGGACCCCCAGGTCCTTTTCGTCAGAGCTTCTCTCCAACAGGTAGTCCCCCAGCCTGTACTGATACTTCGGGTTGTTCCTTTCCAGGTGCAGGACTCTACACTTGCTCTTATTAAATCTCATTTGGTTTCTTCCTGCCCATCTCTCCAGTCAGTCCAGGTCTCGCTGAATGGCAGCACAGCCTTCTGGTGTGTCAGCCACTCCTCCCAGCTTTGTATCATCCTCATACTTGCTGAGGGCAAACACTATTCCCTCATCAAGGTCGTCGATAAAGATGTTGAACAAGACTGGACCCAGCACTGACCCCTGGGGAACAGCGCTAGTCACAGGCCTCCAGCAAGACTGCTCCGCCGATCATCACCCTCTGAGCTTGGCCAGTCAGCCAGTTCTCAACCCACCTTGCCATCCACTCATCTATCCCACACTTTCTCAGCTTTGCGAGTAGGATGTCATGGGAGACAGTATCGAAAGCCTTACTAAAGTCAAGGTAGATGACATCCACCACTCTCCCCCCATCTACACAGCTGGTGATGCCATCATAGAAGGCAACAAGGTTGGTCGAGCACGACTTCCCCTTGGTGAATCCATGCTGCCTACTCCTCCTTCTTTTCTTCCAATTGCTTGGAGATGGCGTCCAGAACAAGCTGCTCCAATACCTTTCCAGGGACAGAGGTGAGACTGACTGGCCTGTAGTTTCCCGGATCCTCCTTCCTGTCCTTCTTGAAGACCAGAGTGACATTGGCTATCCTCCAGTCTTCAGGCACCTCACCCGTTCTCCAGGACCTTTCAAAGATGATAGAGAGCGGTTCGGCGATCTCATCTGCCAGCTCCCTTAGCAGATGCGGATGCATCCCATTGGGACCCATGGATTTGTGTGCGTTGAGCCCACTCAGACACTCCCGAACCACTCCGTCGTCCAGCAGGGGGGAACCCTCCATTTCCCATACCCTTTGTCCTATTGCCAGGGGCGAGGAGTCCCGGGGGAGTGACCTTAAAGCAAAGACTGAAGCACAGAAAGCATTCTGTGTCTCTGCCTTCTCAGCGTCTCCCATGACCAGGACACTCCCCTCATTCAGCAAGGGACCCACATTATCCCTATTCTTCTTGCTGTTTACATATTTGAAAAAAAACCTTCTTATTATCCTTTATCTCTTTTGCAGGCCTCATCTCTAGGTGGGCTTTAGCCTTCCTCATCGCATCCCTGCAGACCCTGAAAACACATCTATACTCTTCCCAATAAGACAGGCCCTTTTTCCACATTTCATAGGCTTTCCTTTTCCTTTTGATCTTATTGATGAGCTCCTTGCTCATCCACGCGGGTTTCCTGCCCACCTTCCCTGATTTCCTATTCTTTGGGATGCACCAATCCTTAACATGGAAGAAGTGCTGCTTAAATGCAGCCCAGCTCTCACAAGCACCCTTGTCTTCTAGCAGCCTATCCCATGAGATACTCGAGATACTCCTAAGCAGGTCCCAGAAGAGGTCAAAGTTGGCTCTTTGAAAGTCCAGGGTAGTAATCTTGCTTTTAGCCTTACTTCCTTTGCCTAGTTCCATCTGGAAAATGGTTTTAATATAATACATTCTCAAACTGCTTTCTGACTTTGTTCCCATATTCTTTTTGCATTCAGAAACTGAGTAAACCACATCCTAATTTTATTGTTTTTCAAAAGTGCATGCACACAAAAGTTTACAAATATGCATGTATGCATTTTATATATTTTAATATAAATATTGATATATCTTTTATGGTCTTTTACAGTTCTGAAAGTAGCCTGTCTGTGGCAGATGAGTTGACTACTGAATATAACCATATTATCCTTACTAAAATTAGTACTTCTGAACTCCTAAGAAATTAAAAAATGCTAGAGATCTATCATGATACGATTTAAAAGAATGGGAAAAATAAATCTGTTTAAGTTATAATTTACCCACCAAATTTATTTGGTTGGACAAGATAATCTTGAAGGTCTTTTCCAACCTTAATGATTCTACAATGTCTCAGTTTGTACAGCAAAACAGCATAAAACAAAATATTAGATACTAAGAATGCTATTTTTGATTTGAGAGGTTTAATGGTAATACAGCAAAGCCAAAACTTGTTCTCAGACTCTTCTGAATGAACAGTGAACAGACAGAATCTTGTGTTAGACATTCCTTATTTGGTCCAAATAGTAAGATACTATCTTAGCCTGAGGCAAAGCATTATGATATGAAACCTGCATGTATGAACAAGGAGATCCTGGTGAAACTAAAATTGAAAAAGGAAGCATACAGCATCAGAAGTGAATAACCTGGAAGAAATACAGAAACATTGTCCAAGCAGCCAGAAAGCAGATCTGTTTCCTAACAGATGAAGTTAGGAAAGCGAAAGCTCAGATATGAAGGAATCCCAGGTCACAGAGACCAGCCAAAAAAGCTGGAGCAAGGAAGATGTACCCTTGTTGGAAGAGGATTGGGTCAGGGAATACTTGACCAAATTGGACATTCCATGGGCCCTGATGGAATGCACCCATGAGTGATGAGGGAGCTGGCAGATATGATTGTGAGGCAACTCTTGATAATCTGTGCTTGATCATGGCAGCTCAGAGAAGTGCCTGAAGACTGGAAGAAAGCAGATCACTCCTATCTTCAAGAAGACCAAGAAAGAATACCCAGAGAACTACAAGCCAATCCCTGGAAATGTGATAGAACAGCTAATCCTGGAAACCATTTCCAGAAACATGAAGGACAAGGAAATCATCAGCAGTAGTCAGCATGGATTCATCAAAAGGGAGTCATGCTTGACCACTTTGATAAGAATCTTAAATAAGTGGCCTGATGGATGAGCGTATTGCAAAACTTCCTTTAAGGAAGTTTTGAACAAATGAAAACATTCAGTTTCTAAGGGCTGGTGAGAAGCCAATGCTTGCAAAGTCTCAACCAGAGCTCAGATCATCATTGACTCCTTCTATATTATTTGTGCTGTTATTAAAGGATATGGCCAAATTCTCTTAAAACCAAGTCACTTCTGTTGCCCATGAAATGTACAGTTAGTTCCACAAAGTGGAGTCAGCTGTTTTACCACCTCTTACAAGCACGGATACAGTATACAGAAAGAGATTGTGATTTGTATTTGCTAAGATTAGTGGATTTTATTATTATTATTATTAAAAATTGAATACATACTTATGTCTTTGCAAGATCAGAGACATATGCAGTTGATCCACTACCCCTATTTTATTGGAGTCAGTGTCCTTATTTACATTTGCCATAACCAGAACATGTCCATCTCCTTTAAACACTAGCCTCAGTTTTCTCAGTATGCCATCATATTTACTAAATGAAGAAATTATTGTTTAATGCACAGTAATGTATTATTAATAAAAGCAGTCACATTATATCTAGTATATGTCACCCAGGTAAACTGAGCCACTGGCATACAAAATAGATAATGATAACAATAAAAATATTAATACGTAAAATAATGAAAAATAAAATATAATAATATTAATTAATATTTAGATTTTTCTAATGATTTTGATCTATGGATTCTGTTTGCAGTGATAGATAGATAAATGTAAGTTTCATAAAAATACTTTCAGAGATGAGAGTATGAAAATTACTTGATCAAAGAACAAATTAAAAAATGAATTTTGCTGGAACCATCTAAGTATGTCTTTAAGTACTTCTATTAAAAATAAAATAATAATAATGATTACAAACATTATTTTCACCAACACTTTTTCTGTAAAGCTATATACAAACATTAAAATATGTTTTATTTTTCTTGGATTTTATTCATAGGATGTCTATTATTCTTTGAAAGGAAGCTTCCATTCATGACACATTATTCAGTAATTCAAACTGTATGAGAATTCTCCCTGCTGAGAAGCAAAGGTTAATAGTAGGGGCTAATATAACTAACCATTTTTATTCATCTATCTGACCAGGTAAATTCTAAGTGCATATTTTAATAGGACTTAATGAGGTTTCTCACAGTTTATAGGTTCTGGCTATACCATAGTAATTAGCACTGAGGCATTATTCACTTTTCTCTTAATAAGGGTTTCATTTTAGCCTTTGCACAAGGTCCTGTTATTTTTTGCTTCATTGCTTTGCTTTATTAAACATTATACTACATGGTAAACAATTAAGTATTATTGTGGAAGAAATTAAAACACAGGCTTAAATCCATAAAAGCAGTGAAACTGAAGTTAAGATTGAAACCATACTTTACTTCATTGTGCCTATGAACTACAGCTTGCATAGTATTCAAGTTCATTCACTCTTTTCATCTCAGTAGTTATATACAATGGGGAGAAATTACATTTTTCTCTGTAATTCGATATTTACTTCCATTGTGAGTCTTTCAAGAGCTCAGTGTTCTACTGATTATAGTTCTATATTTCTTAAGATGATATTAAAAATGCCCGTGGCCATTACCTAGGCATGTAAATTAATTTAAGTATCTCCAGCTTAACCTATGACTCAAATCTTTTTTTTATAGTGTTGATGAAAAACCTCAGAGATATTCAACCACAAAGATATATCTGTTATGATGAGCATTAGCACATCAGAGGGGAGGGGAGGGGAGGGGAGGGGAGGGGAGGGGAGGGGAGGGGAGGGGAGGGGAGGGGAGGGGAGGGGAGGGGAGGGGAGGGGAGGGGAGGGAAGGGAAGGGAAGGGAAGGGAAGGGAAGGGAAGGGAAGGGAAGGGAAGGGAAGGGAAGGGAAGGGAAGGGAAGGGAAGGGAAGGGAAGGGAAGGGAAGGGAAGGGAAGGGAAGGGAAGGGAAGGGAAGGGAAGGGAAGGGAAGGGAAGGGAAGGGAAGGGAAGGGAAGGGAAGGGAAGGGAAGGGAAGGGAAGGGAAGGGAAGGGAAGGGAAGGGAAGGGAAGGGAAGGGAAGGGAAGGGAAGGGAAGGGAAGGGAAGGGAAGGGAAGGGAAGGGAAGATTCATCTTTTCATAGGTTTTGGAGTATGATTAACTCCTTCCCAGAATCATCTGGGAACTTGCTTCAAACATACTCCTTTTGATCAGTAGTATAACGATATTGTCTGAAAGTTGTATCTTTCCTCCTTTCTTCCTAGTGTTTGTTCTTAGTTTTATTATACAGTAAAATAATAAAAAGCAGAATTCATGTTGAAAGACAGTTGATGAGGTCATCTAGTCTACCTCCTACACAAAGAAGGAAAAAGTCAATTACATAAGGTTTCTCAGGTCTTTGTCTTGTGCAGCTTTGAAAATCTCCAAAATTAGAGATTCTTAAAGGTTGCTAGTCAACCTCTTCCAGCGTTTAACCACTCTGATAAGTTTTTATTGTTGTCTTTGTTTTGCTTCTTTTGGTTTATTTTGCTTCTTTTGGTTATTGCTGTGTTTTGTTTATTTGTTTTTTTTTTTTTGGTCGTTTGGTTTTTATTTTCTCTTGTCAGAATGTCCCTTTTTGCAGCTTAAAACCATTACCTCTGATACGCTCACAGGGCACCTGAGAGAAAAGTCTCATACCGTTATCTGTATCTGTCATACATATATGTCATATATAGAAAATGAAAGACTTATGATTCCCCTCTGTGATCCCAGAATTGTCTTCATGGTCCCCAAATCCAGTACCCACAACTTCTCCTTGGATATGTCACCCCTCTTGGTTTTGTGAAGTACTTATTTCAATCTCTCTCTCTTTTCCGGAAAGCTCCAAAACTGTTTTTCAGAGTCTTGCTGTATAGTGCTCTTAAGGACGGAAGTTAGTTTGTGGGACTGCAGGATATGAACATTAATTAGGGATGGACAAAGGAAGGAAGGAAGGAGTTTGGAACTTTCCATGAAATTCATTTTATTATATTGATTATATTAATCTCCCTATGTTGAGTCTGTTTTGCCTCTGACAATAATTGGTGATTGAGCTCCATATCCTTATCTCAACCCTTGAGTCCTTTCCATAGTATTTTCTCCCCATTTTCCTTTGAGGAAGGGGAATGAAAGAATGGTTGTTGTGGAGTTCAGCTGCCCAGCAGGGTAAAAACATTGCACAGTTATGTAATTTTTTGTATGACAATAGAACTCGGTCAGGAAAGAATGATCAGCTTTTAACCAGTACTTTTTCTGTATTAGAATTTTTAATATAGTAATAGCAGAAATCTCATCTCATCCTCTGAACATGTCACTCCATGAGTGAACAGAAGTTATAAGAAGCCTATGAAATGTTAGTGACAGCAGTTTACAATACATGTTTCCTCAACCTCTGTTCTAGACATCTCAGTATTTCCTAAAGTGTCAATGAATATATATACTGAAGAACTATGAAGTCATTAAATAGCAAAGGAGGAAAAGCAAGTATGAAATAATACAATGAATAAACTTTGCTTTTTATTTATTATTTTATTTATTTATAATTATTTTATTTATTATTAATTTATTTTTCTCTCTGAACAAGTCTGAGACAGATGCTTTTGCAATTGCTTAATCCAATGAAATATTGACTAGTTCTTAGTAGTAATAAAAGCAGATTATCTCTTGTTGAATACATCATAAAAATTTCCATCATATATTAAAAGTTTGTATACCCCCATTGCAGTATTAAATATCTTAGCAGAGACAGAAGGACTCCTGTCAGGTCTGTACAGATTACTTCTGACTAGCCATTTTAAACATAGACAGAATGGGTGTTTCTTGCTCATTAAATGCTTTCACACATAGAATTCTCCTGTGGATCAATGCTGCTACATCCATTATTTAGTATTTATATCCCATATCAAGGCTAACAGTAGCAACAGCTTGGGAATGGAAGAAGGCATTTTATGGTCTAAGGCTTCACATTAATTCAGCAAATAATTTAAAGCTGGTAAAGAAGCTTTACAGTGTGGAGCCCAAATACTTAAAATACTCATTTTAACAAAGAGCATGTTGAGAATTGCTTACTTTTCATAAACATATATAGAAAACTGATGTTATAACAGTGCAGTAGAGCATTGCTGGCATAAGCAAAAGTAGAAGAATCAATGGCTGGAAGCTAGAATCAGACAAAATCAACCTTGAAATAAGGTGCATTTTCCTAGCTGTGATGGTAATTAAACATTGGAAAAGCTATTGCAGTAGGCAATGGACTAACCAGTTCTTGCAGTCTTTAACATGAGGTTAGCTGTCTTTAAAAGTATAATGCTTTAATCAAGTCTTTCAGACAAATGTAATGAATGAACTTAAAAAGTAATTACTGCAGTTATGTTCATAGAATCATTGAATAACCTGAGTTGGAAGGGACCCACAAGTATCACCAAGTCCAACTTCTGGATCCTAACAGAACCAACATCAGCCTGACCCTCCCCTTTTGCAGCTCCATGCCATTCCCTTATGTCCTGTCTCTGTCCCCAGAGAGCAGAGCTCAGTGCCTACCTCTCCACTCCCCCTCATGAGGAATCCGTAGGCTTCTATGAGGCCTGCCCTCAGTCTCCCCCTTGCTAGGCTGAATAAAACAAGTGACCTCAGCTTCTCCTCATATGTCTTCCCCTTTAGACCCTTTACAACCTTTGCTGCCCCCCTTTGGACACTAACAGTTTTATACTGTGGCACCCAAAGCTGCACAGTAATCGAGATGAGTCTACATGAGCACAGTGTAGAGCAGGACAATCACTTTCCTCAACCAGATAGCAATGCTGTTCTTGATGCACCCCAGAATACAGTTGACTCTTCTGGCTGCCAAGGCACACTGCTGGCTCATGTTCAGCTTGCTGTCAACCAAAACTCCCAGATCCCCTTCTGCAGGGCTTCTGTCCAGTATCTCATCCCCCATTCTGTACATATAACCAAGGTTGCCCCTTCCCTGGAAGAAATGATACTGGGAGGACATCAGCCAGTTCCTTCTGTTGTGTTGAGCTACGTAGACTTTTATATGCCCTGGTGGATCAGCAAATCCTGCACGAGTCTGAGGTTGTTTATCATTCCAAGACAGAGTCCTCCAGCTCAGGGCACCTGGGGTCTCAGAGCCCATCATCAATGTTGAAGACAGAGGCAAAAAAGTATTAAACAACACTGCTTTGTCTATGTCTCTGTTTGTGAGGTGACTATCCTCATCAAGAAATGTACCAATGTCTTCTCTGCTCCTCCTTTTGCTGTTATCATTTAAAACAAACAAACAAACAGACAAACAACAAAAACAAAAACAAAACAAAAAGCTTTTTGATTGTTTCCCACAGTACAGATCTTTAACTCATTTTCTCCCTACAGAAACAACATATCTGTAGTCCTCCCATGTCATCTGACCTTGATTCCTTGATTATTTTCAGGATGATTCTTTCTGGCTCGGAAATTTGTGAAGGCATAAGGTAGTAGTCCATATCTTTCTTGCTTATCTTTGAGCAGATCAGAATTGTAAGTATTGTCCTTAATATTTGCAGATCTATGCAGGACTGACAACAATCAAATATCAACTAATATATTTCAGCTATTAACCTCTTTATATAAGAATGATTTTCTCCCATCCTGTCTTTGTCCTTCAAAAACAACAACTGACATTGTAAGTTTTTAGCTTTGTCATCTCATAATTTGGAATAAATTCTTTACTTAATGAGGATAGTAAGGCACTGGAAGAGTTTGCCCATAGAAGTTGTGGATGTCCCATCTGCAGATGTGTTGAAGGCCAGGTTGGATGGGGCTTTGAGCAACCCACCCTAGTGTAAGGTGTTCCTGCCCTTGGTAGGGATATTGGAATTAGATGACCTTCAAGGTCCTTTCTGACTCAAGCTGTCCTATGATTCAGTGATCCTGTGATCCTATGATCTCTTTTCTCTGAACATCAAATGTTGGTTATGTAATGGGACACAGCAGACAGGCAGATCTGTTTCTCCAGTCATACATAGCTGACCCATCTTGCCCACAAGTTCAAGCTCCACCTAATGATCATATTTTGGGTTTGTAAAACACTTTTTCTTCAAATGCGACTCAAAAAGGACTTTGAAAAAAGTGTCATTCCTTTTCAATATGGAGGTATTATTTATCTAAGGATTTAGATCTAAATGATATCTAAGAATATCATTTATCTTGGATAAAATAGGCATTGCTAGGATGATCCATTGTTGCAGGAAGCACGGCCAAAAGCACGACAGACACCAGTAGAGTCAGATCATGCTCCATTTTATTGCCCGAATAGCCTAACTTTTATAGAGAACTTAACAGGGGTGGACAGTGTTTCACGCAAGATTATTGGTCAAAGCACTCAGAAAAACAACTAGAAGAAAAGAACCCCACCTGCAAGATAACAGTCCCCTTGTGATTAGTAGTCACGTAGACCTTGTCTTTGGTATCAGCTGCTGGTAACAATATTTTCCTGCACTCCTCAGTTGGGCGATGTGGGAACACTGTCATAGGAGCTTCTCACAGTTATCCTGGTATCTTGGTTTGCTCAGCTGCAGCAGGCCATGGGATCTATGCTGTTTCCAGATTCCCTCAACAATCCATCCTTACATAATCAAACTTTCCTGTCTTTTTAAGTCTCAGGCACTGAAACCAAGATGATCACATCCTGGTTTCTCCTCCCTGTATCACAAAGTTTAGTCTCCTCATAACTAAAAAAGTAATCTAATTACTAGACATTATACTTATTTTAGGGCATTTGTATTAAACTTTATAAACAGCAGCATATAAAAGGTAATACCAGTAGACTATCTGCTCCCCTTTGTGAAAGATTTACCTTCATGCATGAAGCTAAACATATATGTAAATGACTAGTTGATAGGAACACATTAAATATAAATAGAGAGAGATTTGATAGGTTTGCAGAAATACTGCATACATATTCAATAGTGCTTTGTCTCATTCAATCTTTGATTGTTCCATTTGAAATAGTCAAACAGTCCTAATGCATCTGTTTATAAGATATGATAGTATGAAAATACCATGGAATCGCAGTTTAGATAGATCTTGGTCTGTTTCATCAAAGTAAATGATGTCTTTCCCATAAGAGAGGGAAAGTACAAAAAAGTAGCAGAATCTCTGTATCTTTCTTAGAATATAAACCAATCTGATCTACATAATTCTGGGGAGAAATGACTCATTGCTTTGGACAGGACTTGCTGTTTTAACTTGACACAGTACATATATAGACATGTAATTATAGGCACTTTATAAAAACCTATAAATATAGAGTCAAAACCAGATGAATAACGGAAAAAAAAAAAAAAAAAAGTAGAGAGGAGTAAACATCAGGTAAACATCAGGAAAAAAAAAAAAAGTCTTATCAAAAGATTATTCTCAAAGAGTAGTCACAGATTATAAACGTCAACATCCTCAATCATAGGCCAAAACAGAAATATTTTAATTAATCATCCTGTTTTTAAGTACTATAGAAAACATTTTCACCAAATTTGTTTGACAAAGTTGACTCTCTGATCACTGCTGGCTGTTATTCAAAGTATTTTGAAGAGTTCAGAGCACAAAAAGTAACATGCATGACCATTTAAAGTGCCCATGGATAATTGTTTTTCAAGATGAAATATGACAAATTAATAGTATATAACATATATTCCAGGTTGTCCATACAGATTATTATTTAAAAGAATATGAGACTGAATACATGCTATATTTTCAAGCAGATATTGCCAGAAAAATTAAGTTTTCAGTTTCTGTTCAACTGAAACAGCTGTCAGCATAAAAATGAATGCTACAAGTGAGCATATACATATTATCAAATGTTCTCTAAAATGTTCTGTATATTTCATTTCATTCGAATAATTTTGTTTTCATTCCCTTGAATGTTATAAAATTGAATTATATGATAATATATATTCATAGAAGGGCACATAAATTCACTTATAAGAGTACATGTACAAGGAAAAAAAAAAAAAAAAAAAGGAAAGAAAAAGGAAAACTTGCACTTCTACTCAGTTAAAAAACAGCACTACTATGGCTAGGGTTAATAATAACATTAATTCAACTGCAGTTATCCCAACTACTTCCAGTCTTCATCGTCTTGTCTCCTGTCCCACCCTCCCAGCTTGCCCTGTGCCAGATGAGGTTCTTTGTATGTTGCACAGACTGCACAGCTGGCAATGCTCCCATCTGACCTCTGGGACAGAGTTGGAGGATGTTCTGACAACTTTCAGGTATATGAACTTCTGCTTCTACCTCCAGTACAGCTTGAAAGAGATTGCTTTTTACTGTCTCTGTCTTTATACTATTTTTTTTTTTCCAAACTAAACTGAACAGTGGCCTTGGTAGGCAGAGAAAGAGTACAGCTCTCTGTGCCTTTTAAAAGAGTGCAGTGACAATAGTGACAGTTACAATGAAGGAATGGATATGGGTAGGCAGGTTTGAAGGTGTCATCTGCTTTAAGGGTATCTCTCCCTGATGCTATTGCTTTAACATACTAACATACTTATTTTGAATGCTTTCCACTGTATAAATTGTTGGAGTTCAATATTTTTCTTCTGGGGCAGATGAATTATGACTAAATGCAAAGACCAGTTTTGAAGGGAAGCATCTAAAAATTTCAACATATATGTTTTTCTTAAAGAATGTTCTTCAAATATAATGAAATCTGATCTTAAGGATTATCACATGCATTACTGAAATGTTAGGAAAAGATATTAAAAGCACAAAAATATTACCATCAAAAATATTACCAGCTTTATACTTGGAAAGGTAGACAAATGATTCAAAGATTATAGAACTCTAGAAAAGTCTAAAAAGTTTTATTTCAGGCATGTTCTTGGTTAAGCAGCTACCTCATTATCTGCTTGGATAAATGTTAGGTACTCAGAAAAATTAAGAACTTTCAGAAATATAAAAATATTTCACCTAAAACTTTTATCTCCCAAACAATTAGAGTTAGTAATAGAATTTCCTTCTGCATTATTGTTAGTCTTCTCCACTACATGGACTTATCTATGGATCTACAATTTCAGTTAATTTTTTTTTTAAGAGTTGTTTTCTTGACGTCTTAAACTTTAGCCTATATACATATTCTAAATGCTAGTGCTATTATTTTTAAAAGCAGAACTGTTTTATATGTATAGCAGAATTGGTTTCATAAACAAGTCTTTGTTCTTTTTTATGTTTTAATCACAACAAAAGAATGAAAAACCAAACAAACAAAAAAAAATGTTGTATATTTATATACTTCAGTTTTTTCTTCTTAGTCGGCTCTACGTACAAAGTAAATATTTATAATTGGATTCTGACCACATCATACCCCAGTTCCCCAGTTACAAATCTTTCTAGTTGTCTGACAAACTCCATCTTACTCTGTAAATGGACAATGTTTTTGTTTGTTTGTTTGTTTGTTTTTGTTTGTTTGTTTGTTTGTTTTTTTCCCAGCAGATTTCACTGTACTGACTATTACATCCATCTATATTGTATGTTATTTGCTTCTCATGAACTTAGAGGAACAGTGTAGTGAGATTCATCTCATGAGTGTGTAACTACACTACTAACATTTAGGTGTCTACACCTAAATAATAATTTAGATTGCTTGTTATAAAATAAGTATGTTTATTTATCAAACTTGCTTGTAACTTGCAAGTAAGCCCTTTGATGAGATGAATCAGACTTCAGAACATCTTGTGGACCTGACAATAACTTGGTTTGACAGCTTCCAAATAAGGAACATCAAAGAAAAATTGCCTTTGCAATAGTTTGTGACTTGTTAGATTTCAGTCTAAACAAGTCTAACCATACAGACAGGAATAAGGAAATTGGAAAACTAGAAAGTAAAAGAACCAGCTCAGGAGACATATAGCTTCTATATATCAATAATTAAGTAGTTATTTCCACCCTAGATCAAGCAGTTGGTAGTAGTTGTCTACTGTGTAATTGCCCTAGGATCATCACAGTCAGGGTCTCAAAATCTCACCAGCTGTTCCTGTGCAAAACCTCCTTGCACTCCAGCCACTGCTTTGTACTGATTTCAACTCCTTCTTCTCAACTTTTCAATCTGATCTTTCCTAGAAGACTATATTCATCAACATCCACAGGCATGCAAGGAAGTCCACAATGAACCTCTAGTCTCAAAGAGGCCACAGTTCTGACTGTACATGAGTTTTTAATTCCTATTGATTGTTTCCCATGATGCATGTATACTTACGCAGACATTTGAACTAGACTTCCACCTGTGCTTATTTCACAAGGGAAATGTGAGGGCCTTGCCCATCACAATGTTTCCCAGATAATTCCTCACTGCATGCCATGCCTTCGTTGTGTTTAGGTTATAAGCATTGTTCTTCAGTATAACCTACTTAAAGCTCTCCTCACTAGGATAGAAAGCCTGTTCAAAAACAGAAAAGCCCCACTTTGTCAGATGCAGTGGTCGCTGTGCCCGGCAGTCCTTGTTCCTTAGGCAAGCTCCCATACTCATAAAAACCAAAGCACAGTCCAGTCTGTGATGTCAGCTGTGCACCGGGAGTGCCATGCACACTAGATGCATATGCTCCTCTTTTTCCCTGCTACAGAATGACCAAAGAAGCCTATCACCTGAGCTCTTACTCTGTTCTTTGTCAATCTAAAAGTGTGAAGAAAAGAGTGAAATCACTTTCGATATGTGCTGTGTCTGCCTTGTAACACAGCATGGAGGAACAGCAAAGGTTAATGCTCCAAGAACCAGGTGGGTTTTGAGTCTTTCAGCAACTGCGTTTGTCTGAACCTCCCATAAGCGTACAACCTTCTGAGATACCAGGTCAGGCTAGCAGATAGTTTGCTTCATTCCCTGCAGGAGGAAGACTCCAGTAATGTTTACCTGGAATTTCATTTTTATGCATAAACTTAATCGAGGCTTTTCTGACTCTGATGCCTTCCATGACAGGTCTGTCTCTCTCTCCCTGTCCCCTCTCCCCAACTCCCTCAATACCTATCCCACTATAGTAGTACTGAAGCAATATAGGTATAAGTGGAGAAAGATCCTTTATTCTTCTGCTCAAAGTCACAATCTTTGAAGAAACCCCTCTGTGGGAGTCTACATCCACTGCTACCTTTGAGCATATTTTTTGGCTATTCCTTCTTCCTTTTCTACAGGGCTTGGTCTCCTGCCCTGTCAGGCTCTCCATGAAGACCCTATTTCTTTTTATTTCTCCTCTCTAATGGTGGACCATCTGCTCACTTCCTCCCATAGCTACTTCACCTGAAAATTCAGCACCTCATTCAGAGCACACCTCCCAGATGAGGTAATCCATCCCCTGAAGCTCAAGATCTGCAAGGACATCCACCTTCTGGAGCCCTATGTTCAGGTTCTCTGACTTACCAAGTCACATCTTGGCTGGAGACTGTACTTTGAGACACTTTGGCATGACTTTTGCACAACCTTGCATAGCATACTTAGCCACAGTGACATAAAAGGTAAAGATCACAGCACTCTGGAGTTCATTTGGTGCTTCATTTGTGAACTAAGTTGAAAGTCCAGTTCAGAATTGCATTCTAAGCATTATCTGTAGAAGGAAATCTCTTTTCTGCCATTAGTTGAACAGCAATAATTTTTTATAATACTTACTGTAATCGGTAAAAATGATTGATGAGATTCTTATAAACAGGATGAACTCAAATAATAGGTCAGTATTCATTTCAAACTTTCAGACTCAATTCACTTTGTATCATTACATTACTACAGTATACTTTATGGTATAAATTTGAGGATTTTCCAAAGAAAACACCCACACATGGCACTACCAGAACTCACAGAAAACTGAAGTAAAGATGGCCAGCTCCTGATCTCTACTTATGTGGAATTGTGAAAATTGTTTCACTTGTGGAAGCACATACTCTACAGATTCACAAGCACTCTACAGATTCACAAACATGTCCACACTTTTAGATCCCTCAGATATCAGCAGACACCACAGACCCACTGGCCCAAGGTCCCACTCCAGTTGTTGTGATTTAAACCTTGCAGAATTCACATTTGGGATAGAGAATGAAATTAGACAGAAAGATATTTAAGAAATGATTTAATCAAGAGGCATGCAGAATGTGGTTGGTGATCAGGTTCCAGGTTCAGTCAGGCAATTGTATCAACCAGAAGCCTACTTTACATGCAACAGGCCAGACCCACATTATCCTTCCTCTTCTCATTTCTCATCTAATTTTCTCTACCCATTCTTCCTTTTCCTCACGTTTAACCCTTCTCATAAGCATTCCTTAACGTATTTTGCATAGTCGCACAGGATCCTTTCAAATATCTGAAATGCTTGTGATCATCTTGTTTACCCTTTTTTATCACTTACAAATCCAAGTCTGGCTGTTTCCAAACCTGTACCTGTAGTTTCTTAATGGCCTATCAATTAGTAGCTGAAGAGTCTTGGTCCTCATTATAGTGTCCCTTATCAGGTTTGTGTTTCTGTGTTCTGTTTATCTTTTTCCCTGTCACTTTTTATTCCCTTTGAACTGAAATGGTCTTTGACCTGATAGCTTTAATGAAACAGATGCTCTCAGATTTAATGTGATTTTTACAGACACTTTTCAGTATTTTACACCATCATTGCCATAAGATGTTAGGATAGCCTCTGAAACTGCTAACCAATCAGAACACAATCATACCATTTTAGGCCCATCTGTTCAATAATGTTACACCCAAAGCCCAAAAGTTTGAACAAGAAATATGACAAAGCAGATGGCAAGTGGTGGTGATGATGATCAAAAGGTCTAATCGGTTTGGGGAATATTTAGAATCCCCATCCATTCTTCACAGAAGAAACAAAAAATATTGGTAAACTAACAAATGACAATTTAAGCTACACTTTTCCCAGCTGTGAGATATTTTAACATAATTATGTTTTCTCACATAGCCAAAAATGTTAACCACGTCAACTAAAAAGGAAAAAGTTACACTAAATAACATCATTAAATTTTCTTTATTTTTTATCATTATTAAAGCAAACTAACTTATTTTCTTTATAGTTAATGTACGTATATTAGTACATACTGTATGTGCTAAAACATGTTAAGAAAAATGCCAAATTAGAATCATTAATGCAATATTTATATTATGATATTGCTTATTGTACAAGATAATAAATGTAATTATATTAAAAGAGGATACTGTAACTTCAAAAAAAAAATCTACTGTCATGTCACTTCAATAACTGGAACTGAGAGTTGTGTTTCTTGCCTTAACATGCTTCCCAAACGAGCCCTTGAATATTATCACTGGCAGTCAGTATTGTTTTCAAGTGGCACAGTTGTGTCGCTCCTATACAACTCCCCACACTGTTACTGCTACACTGTTATACAATGCCCTCTCCAAGAGACCTTGGCCCATATTTATCCAGCATGTAAATAGTTATACCGAAATCCCTGGATTTATCATTGAGGGAAACCAGGTAGAAGACACTGCCTGCTATGTACTCGACCTTTGAGAGGTGGCAGCCCAATCCCACCATCAGTTTCATCAGTCTGCCCTCACTTTGCACTGGCAATTTCATCTACCATTATCTGAAGCGAGAAACATAGTGGCAGCTTGTTGCACTTGCAACACTGCAGCACCCTTGCCCACAGGGGTTAATCCTCGGGGTCTACGCCCCAATGAGTTATGGCAGATGGATGTCACAAAATTTGCGCCTTTTGGGCGACTCAAATATTTGCACATAGCAGTCGACATGTGCAGCGGTCTCATGTGGGCTACCGCCAGTATGGGCCAGAAAGCGAAACAATGTATTGCCGCGCTTCACATAGCTATTGGTGTCCTAGGCACACCTACCACCCTGAAAAGCAATAACGGCCCAGCTTATATCAGTCATACTTTTACCGATGCTGTGCTGCGTGGGGTATTAAGCTCGTTAAGGCAATCCTGGCAATAGCCAAGGCTAGGAGATTGTGGAACGAGTGCACTGGACCCCCAAGGAGCAACTTCAGTCGCTTAAGGAGGGGGGACGTTTGGATACTCTGGAGCTATGCCCACATGCTTTGCTTCTGCGAGCTCTCTTTTCGTTAAACCATCCAAAAGGACAGGCTAATGACCACCTTTGGGATTCTGCAACACCCATTGGTATAGTCCAGACATGGACAGCGGCAGGCCTATGGTCGAAAGACCCGATACCTTTATTGGTCTTGGACCGGGGCTCTGCTTGTGTGCAGCTCCCTTCTGGACCAACCTGGCTGCCAGCCTGACATGTACACCCTGTGCTGAGAGGTGAATTCCCCTTGTGAGTAGAGGCCGTTTATATTCCTGCAGCTCATTCGAAATACTAAGACGATTGAGCGGTTACCTTGTTGGGTGCTGAAGAATGCTAACCGCATGGCAAAGGCTTTGACAAATCTCATTGACGGCATGGAAATTCTTAAGGAAAGATTGTCCTCAACAAGGCTGGCTGTGGACTACTTGCTTGCTTGAACCGGCATCAGTTGCTCTGAGTTGGAGGACGCTGGCGTCAAAGGTTTCTGTTGTATTGATTAGACAAAGAACGCGACAATGGCAATTGAGCAAGCCAAGGGCACGGTTGAGGAGTTGTTGAAGAGCTCGTATGGAGATTGCATTAACTGAGACTGGTGGGGCTGGCTAGATTGTCTAGGAACACCAGATTTGTGGATAACTTCTCTTTTATCAGCAGTTTTGTTGGTGGTGATATTATTGGGTGTCGGTGTATTCTTCTTGCTCCTGCTATTTTGACTAATGTGACAGCTGCTTGAAAAGCTAGTCCTGCAAATGGTGAATATTAACCTGCTTCTTAATAATGGATGGCAGTGCCTGCCACAAAAATAAGAGAATGATCGCCTTTAGCTAACGCTGTACTATGCTAATATTTTTTGTAACGGGAAAAGGGGGTGCGACAAAAAGGGGCATGACATGTAGCATAAGGAGGGGGGAGATGTAGGGGGAGATGTGAGGGGAGGATTGGGAGGGACCATGGGTGGAACAGAGGGTCACGGGGATTCGGGGCAGTCGCGTGTACAGGTATAAGAAGCTATGCTACGCAGCAATAAATTGGCACTTGAGCTAGACACAGTGTGTCCATCTCTGGTGTCCTTGCTTGGGGAGCAGACGTCCAGGCAGCCAATTGATGTTTTCTCTCGGGATGGGGTAGCACGGAGAGAAGCAACAGTAACAAATAGATTCAAAGCTGATAAGAAAATCCAGGAAGAGTCCTGTTATTTATTTTTATTTTTTCACCCAGTTATATCACTCTAGTCTCCTGCATGCAGAAGGCATGAAAGTAGGGACAACAGGATGAACTGAGAAAAAAAAAAAAAAAAAAAAAAAAAAGCCAATATTGCATTTAAAAACTGCTTGTTTTGGGAAAATTCAAGTCTTTAGCGAAGTGCATAGATTAACCTTGAAACAATTCAGTATATCCCAGAATACTGGTAATGTTGGGGTGGTGTGGTAGTGAATGTTCTTCTCCCAGCTATTCAATAAACTAAACCAAAAGCAAATAAATAATTCATCATGATAGAAGATAGTTTCTAAAAGATGAACAGAAGAAAGGGACAATATTAGACATGGAAAACATTAAACAAACATCCATTGACACATCTTTAGTTATACTTGACTGGTCAGGGACAGGGAATGTAAATGGCACAGTTTTAACAGTAGATAGGATTTTCAGTTAAGTGAGAATGATCCAACTCCAAGGTTAAGTATTCCTCCTCATCCCCCTCAACCCTCCCCCCAAAAAAAGAAAAAAAAAAAAAAAAAAAAAAAAAAGGAAGACTGTTAAGCAAGGAGTCAGTCTTTAAATTATGCACACATTTCAAGGAAAGGAATCTATAATGCCAAGCAGGGTACCTGTGCCTGGAACCACAACAGATAGTGTGCTGAATCACTACACTCTCCCTCTGAAATGTATATTTAAAACTGACCTCTAGAATGAGATATCACATTTTTGCAAAATACATTTTAAAGATTTATACTAATCTGAATACTTAGGTATTAAAATCTTTTATTATTTTTTTTTTTTCTCCTCTCTCTCTCTCAAAAACACTGGTAGAGAAGTAGATAACACTGTAGCATTGTAAACTTTCCACAAAAATTCCTGGTGCTCTGGAACTTGCACAGTCTAATGGAGATGTTGGATTTGGCTCCTCTTCAGGAAATTTGAATCCAGAATCCTTAAGCAGAAGATCCAAACTATTAGCCCAATGGCCATTCTGAAGACATCTTTCACATCTCCTCTTGAGGTTTGATCACGGTGTAGTGAAGAAAGTAAGACTGCTGGACCCAAGATAAAATGAAATTGAAAATCATCATCTATTGCTGAGAGATAGAAGGGAAGGAAAATGGACAGGACTCAAGATTTAGAAGGATGGATATATGTTTCTTGTATTCAGTCTTTCCTATTATCTCATTTTTAGAAAGCTTTGTGTAATATAAATGTTCACATCATCAAAATGAAAATATAGTGAACTAGCATAATAATATATTTGTGCATGTTATAGATAAGACAAGATTATTTTA
The DNA here is from genome assembly GCF_963932015.1 of Anas acuta. Taxonomy (NCBI): domain Eukaryota; kingdom Metazoa; phylum Chordata; class Aves; order Anseriformes; family Anatidae; genus Anas; species Anas acuta. The sequence goes on from NC_088979.1 coordinate 37,271,858, forward strand.
ACAATTAACAATTTCACAACATTGGAGCACTGTAGCCATGCTCTCTCTCAAATTAAGGGGCTTTATTTTATCCATGTTCATATGACCAACTCTTCTATTGTTTTATTTTATTTTATTTACTATATTTTTTGTGTCTTTTCCAGTTTTGACCATTTATTATGTTTCACCTAAATAAATTTTTTTCCATACCTCATCTATCTTTGCAGTGCAAGTTCAGCCATTTATCATTTGAAATTTTAAATTTTCACTTAAAAAAAATAATAATAATAAAAACAACACGTGATTTGTTTTCTCTCTCTCCTTCTCTCCTTTTTTTTTTTTTTTTTCTAGGAATACAGCAGTAGCCCTCCTGATCCAATATTTTGTTGACACTCCTGAAAATAACTATTTTTTAGACTTCATTTTTTTAAAAAATTGTTTGAGTATAGTTTTCATTACTATGTCAAGTTAGAACTGATGGCTGGCCTTACTTGGCTTCAACATGGAGCAAGTACATGTCTGAGGAGTCTGTAAAATGTGTATATACTGGCACTGCGTTATGGTTTAACCCGGTCGGCAGCTAAACACCACATAGCTGTTCGCTCACTCTCCCCCCTCCCTCTCTGGGATGGAGGAGAGAAATAGGAAAGTGAAGCCTGTGAGTTGAGATTTTGGTGGTTTTACCGTGCTGGGCAGCCAAACACCACAACCGCTTTCTCACTCCCCCTCCTTAGATGAGGAGAGGAAGAAGTAAAGCAAAGAACAACACACGGGTTGAGATAAGGATAATATAATTAAAGGGAAATAATAATAATAATAATTAAAGCAAGATTATTATGAACTAAACAATTTAACTAAAGGAAAAAAAAAAAAAAAAAGGAAAGGGGAAAAGGGATGGGGAAAGGAAAAAAAAAGGGAGGAAAACAAACAAATAAAACAAATGAAGGCTATGTGGAAGTGCAGAGGAAAGAAATTACTCTCTACTTCCCACAAATGAGAGATGTTTGACCACGTCCTTGAAGCAGGGCCTCAACACACATAGCCAGTGTTCAGGAGAAGAACCAACATTTTCAAAAGAGCCCACCTCTTCACTCTTCTTCCTGTTTCCACCTCTTATTGCTGAGTGTGACATTATATGGTACAGAATACAGAATATCCCTTTGGTTGGTTTAGGTCAGCTGCCCTGGTAATGTTTCTCTTCTCACTTTTTGCCCACCCCCTAGGAGGGTTAGAGAGAGTCCCAATGCTGTGCCAGCACTGCTCAGCAGTAGACACAACACTGGTGTGATAACACTGCTGTTCCAGCTAGAAGTGCAGAGCACAGCACTGTATGGGCTGTGTAGTGGGTTTACCTGGCAAGGTTTTGGTAGCAGGGGGCCATAGGGGTGGTTTCTGTGAGAAAGATCTAGAAGCTGCCCCATGTTTGGTAAGGGCCCCACTGCTGACCAGAGCTGAGCCAATAAGCGATGTTGTTTTGCGCCTCTGTGAGAGCATATTTAAGACAGGGAAAAAAACACTGCGCCACACAGCAGCCAGGAGAGTCAAGGGAGTGAGAAACAGCCTTGCAGGTGCCAAGGTCAGTGTAGAAGGAGGGGGAGAGGTGCTCCAGGCGCCGGAGAAGTCCCCTGCGGCCTGTGGTGAGGACCATGGTGAAGCAGGATGTCCCCCTGCAGCCCATGGAGTACCACAGTGGAGCAGGGTTCCACGCTGCAGCCCGTGGAGGAGACCATGGTGGAGCAGGTGGCCCTGCACCGACAGAGGCTTCCGCCTGTGGAAGACCCCTGACGGAGCAGATTCCGGGCCGGACCTGTAGCCCGTGGAGAGGAGACCATGCAGGAGCAGGTGACCTGGCAGGAGCTGCTGCCCATAGGGGAGCCAGGTAGGAGCAGTTTTCTCCTGAGAGATGGACCCCGTGGTACGGACCCATATCTGGAGCAGTTCTGGAAGAGCTGCTGCCTGTGGGAAGCCCACGCCGGATCAGTTCATCAAGGACCTCATCCCATGGGTGGGACCCCACAGCACAGGGGATGAGAGTGACCGAGAAGGAGCGGCAGAGAAGAAGTACTGTAGACTGACCATAACCCCCATTCCCCCGTTCCCCTGCGCCGCTCGGGGGGAGGAGATGGAAGAGGGTGGATGGGGGGGGAGGTGCTTTTGGTTTCTTTCCTTTGTTTCTCACTTCTCTAGCTTGTTGGTAATGAGCAATAAATCTTACTATCTGTCTTCTTACGCTGAGTCTGTTTGCCCGTTACACTAATTATTGCGTGATTTTCTCGTCCTTATCTCAATCCTTGAGCCCCTTTCACATATTTTCTCCCCATTCCTCTTTGAGGAGGGGGAGTGAGAGAGCGGCTGTGGTGGAGCTCGGCTGCCCACTCGAGTGGAACCACGACAGGCTGGTGCCGGGAAAGTTAACATTCCAGCCAGACCCAGTACAGAGATAAAGACAGTTTATTAAGACAGGAAAATATTAACAACAATAATAATAATAACAATAATGATGATACTAGTACTACTAATAATAATGTGTACAAAACAAGTGATGCAAAATGCATTTGCTCACCACCTGCTGACCGATGCCCAGCCTAACCCCAAGCAATCCATCCCCCTCCCCCCAGCTAGCCACACCTATATTTTGTTTAGCATGATGTCAGATGGTATGGAATACCCCTTTGGACAGTTTGGGTCAGCTGTTCTGGGTCTGTCCCCTCCCAGCTCTTGCTGCACCCCTAGCCTGCCCGGTGAGAGGACAGAGTGAGAAGTTGAAATGTTCTTGGCTTGGTGTAAGCACTGCTCTGCAACAATTAAAACATCAGTGTGTTATCAGCACTCTTCTCATCCTAAACCAACACATAGCATTCTACCAGCTACTAGGAAGACAATTAACTCTGTCCTAATTGAAACCAGGACACACTGCCAATTTCAAGTTTTTAAGATTATTATGTTTCTCTTGCAAATTAATAATAAAAATGAGAATTAAAAGGTGTTCTTTAAGAAAAACCAGGAAAGTTTCTACCAAAGTGATCTAGAAGTAGAACTTCAAGAAAGACAACATTTTCTGAGGGGGAGAAAAAAGCAATATTTAATACAGGAACATATATAGATATTGCTGATATATTCATAGGTTTGAATGAAGAAAACCTGGAGATGACTTCTGTTTTCTGTGGGACACAAAAGGACTGCTTTGGCAGGGGGGTTGGACCCGATGATCTCTGCAGGTCCCTTCCAACCCCTACAATTCTGTGATTTTGTGATTCTGTAACTGTAAAGCCTTGAGTAGAGTGAAGGTCCATCATTTGCCTTATGTAACTAATTTTCTTTGCTCTTCACAGAAAAGATGAAAAAAAAAAAGATCTAATACTTGTCCTTTGTACTAGGAGAGACAATTTTTAGTTGTGCAAAGTAGACTGGGGTTTAAAAAAATATTATTCCATATTGCTTTTCTGTCAGTGTGATGGAACAGCTTGTCCTGGAGGTCGTCTCCAAGCACGTGGAGGATAAGAAAGTGATCAGGAATAGTCAGAATGGATTCACCAAGGGGAAATCATGCGTAACCAATATGATATCCTTCTATGAAGAGATGACTAGCTGGGTAGAGTGGTGGATATGGTCTACCTTGACGTCAGCAAGGGTTTTGACAATGTCTCCCATAACATCCTCATAGACAAGCTCAGGAAGTGTGGCCTGGATGAGTGGACTGGCAATTGGCCAGATGGCAGAGTTCAGAAGGTTGTGCTTAGCAGTGTGGAGTCTAGTTAGATGCCTGTAGTGAGTGGTGTCCCCAGGGGTCAGTACTGGATCCAGTCTTGTTCAAAATGTTCTTCGGTGACCTGGATGATGGAATAGCATGCACCCTCAGCAAGTTTGTTTGCACATAAAACTGAGAAGTGGCTGATACACCAGAGGGCTGTGCTGCCATTCAGAGGGACCTGGATATGCTGGTGAGTTGGACAGCAAGGAATTTCAAGAAGTTCAACAAAGACAAGGGCAGGGTTGTGCACCTAGGAAGGAATAACCCCAAGCACTGATACAGGCTGGGGGCTGACCTGGTGGAGAGCAGCTCTGCAGAGAGGGACATGGGGGTCCTGGTGGACAGCAGGCTGACTATGAGCCATCAGTGTGCCCTTGTGGCCAAGAAAGCCAATGATATCCAGGGTGCATTCAGAAGAGTGTTGCCAGCAGGTCAAAGGAGGTGATCCTGCCTCTCTGTTCAGCCTTGGTGAGGCCATACCTAGAGCACTGTGTCCAGTTCTGAACTCCCCAGTACAAGAAGTACATAGACCTACTGGAGTGAGTCCAGAGGAGGGCTACGAAGATGATTCTCTAATCATCTAATCATTTAATGACTGGAGCACCTGTCGAATGAGGACAGGCTGAGGGAACTGGGCCTGGTTAGCCTGAAAAAGAGAAGGCTGAGAGGAGACCTCATCAATGTTTATAAATATCTGAGGGGAGGGTTGTCACATTCAGGGGCATAGCTGATTAACTGTTATGGGTCCTGTTGGATTCAGGGTACTGAACTATCATGGTCACAGATTCACCAATAACATATTGTGCCCTCAGTCTAGTCGCGTTCAATGAGAACTATCACAGCTAGGAACAATGCAATTAAATGCAATTTATTATAGCAACAGTTAAACAGGTTCTTTGGATTGACAGTGATAAATTCACTTTCTGCAAAAGCAAGCTAGCATGCATAAAATACACAGGTACACAATCTGGCTATTAACATGTTAAAAGGCACAAACACTCCAGAGATTTCTATGTTTCTGTGGAGACACCCTGTATAACCAAGTGTTCAAATCTTACCCCACAACATCCCAATGGGGGAGGGGGGAAGGGGAGAAGGTGGAAGAGAGACTCTTCCCATCACCTAATTCCAGAAGTCAGAAGGTGTCCTTCATGAGGGTGTTTTCCCTAACATCCCCTCTCTCTTAAGCCAATTTATATTATTTTCTGTCTTATAGGTGGAGCTTGAGCGACTCTTGTCAGATATATCTTGCTTATGATTGGTAAAAAGTTTTCTTGCTTTTATTTAAAGGTATGGGCTCTGAGAAATTCAGGGCACATGCTCAGTGAGGGGTGGTCACACCTTGGAAGTGGGTAGATTTGGGGATGGAGGTGTGTTTTGGTATTATAATGATATTACAATGAGCAAAAGTACACTAGAGTACAGTATTTTGTCAAAAACATGCCAGGTCGTTGGCTCAGGATAGCAAATACGCAGCTTATCAGTCTCAGTGTGCACAAGAACAATCAAATCTCCATCTTGTCACAGAGCTTAGCCATGGTGTCTCCACTCCAACCTATGCTCTGTACTGTTCCTTAGAGTCAGCACACCAGGTTTCCCTAGTGCAATGGCATCTAAGGTTGGAAACCTAGGGAATGCTTAGGTAATGAGCATTTCGCCACCCTGAAAGCTTCTTCAATCCTGTACATTTTCTTTGAAATGTGAATATTAGTTTAATTCTCCTAGTCACTTTAGGCAATTATTCCACAAAGGTGTCGAGAGGATGGAACCAGTCTCTTTTCAGTTATGCCCAGAAAGAGGACAAGAGATAATGGGCACAAACTAAAGCACAGAAAGTTCTGTCTGAATATGAGAGGGCATTTCTTTCTGTGAGGGTGACAGAACACTGGCACAGGTTGCCCAGAGAGGTTGTGGAGTCTCCTTCTCTGGAGATATTCAAAACCTGCCTGGATGCCATCCTGTGCAACATGCTCTAGGTGATCCTGCTTGTCAGGGGGCTTGGACTAGAGGTCCCTTCAGAGGTCCCTTCCAACCTCTGCCATTCCTTGATTCTGTGATTCTGTTTCTGTTCTGATTTTTCTTAGCAGTATTAAATTGAATGTCATTACTAAACATAATTGTCAACAATTTTTAAAACCTTTTCTACATATAATTTCACACACTGCATATTGGCTTATGTCTTAATATGTTCCACTTTTTAAGTGTAAGGAGATGGTGGATGTCAAAAAAATTCTTAAGTTAAATTTAACTGAATAATATAAGCTGCCTCTGTTACTCTTTCATTACAGTTTTCCACATTTTAGCAATAACCATCATTCAAGTGCCAAATATAATGTGTCTACTGAAATTTTAATAGAAGAATTATGCACAACAGGGATTCAACAGGGATTCTATTATGATCTTATACTGTTACTATGAACATAAAAGACATTAAGCTGAATTGTAGAGAGAATGCATCCACTCAAAATTCATTAGAGGAATTTTCACAGTGAAGAAGTTGTAATTTAGGAAAAAAATAAAAAAATCTTTGAACTGAGGAGGAGATAGCTTTTGTACATCCAGATTTCCTTGGAATCAAGCAGCATTGCTAAAATATTGGGGAAGATGTGATCCTCCATGCCATTATGTTAGGAAACAATAAAGCATTGAACACCTTAATTACCCTTATTCCAGGTCCATTCTATCAACTGCCAGATTTCAGGGAAAGTCATTTCCACAAAACCTCTATAACCTGAGTTACTAAACTGAGAAAATTTAAAGTAAGTCTACCACAATGATACTTAACTAATCCCACCCTCCATGAAAACTCCTTCATGAAAATAACAGGCTATTCCTGGTTTATGCTGAAAGACAGGGAAATAAAATACTATTTTCACTCCTCATCAAACTGACTACAAATACTGTATTTGATGTTACTTAATTCTTCCTTAAACAGCTGTAATAAAATGGCTGTCCTTGTGGAAAAGCAAAGATTAAAGATTTTACTTTACTTTTGTAGCAGCAGAGGAATCATTGCTAAAGGTATTATGGCTCACATAATAGTAGTGGCAAAACCCCATCTGGATACAAGTTGTAAATGCTGGGCCTTACCTGTCTTGAAGGCTAAGCCCTCTGGCCAGTCTTGCAGTGTATAGGTCTTCAAGATGTGGTAGAGATATATATAATATAATTTATTTGCCATATCTATGAATATTTGTGTTCATTTTCTCCTGTTCTTTCTTTTAAATAAAAATAATTCAAATTTCAAAAAGAAAAACAAAACAAAATTCTGTTTGCTAAGTGTAATACACTTTTACCACTGTTTAAATCTTAGAATGTACATCTTATCATGATCATTATCTAAGTCTTACTAACTACAAACTTAATTCAATACTTATTGGGAGCCAGTATTAATTTTTACATGCTTTTCTAATGGATGACTTGTAACTGTTGCATTAGTATTTGTAGGTTAAATTCATGTTCAGGGAGCAATTTTTTTATAGCTACCTTTTTAAAACTTGGAGATTTGTTAGTTTTAGAAATATTTTTATCCATTTGGGCTATAAATATCTACATTAAATTTTACAGCTATTAATAAAAAAGCAAAAAGAAACACATGCTATCCCTGTGGCTAACATAAACATATATTCCTACATAGTGAGAGACTATTTCCATTTAATAACTGTAACTGTTAAAGAACATATACATTCTTACATGAGAGCATAAAAATGCTGTTCTGTAGTTATACTTAATGACATAGTTGTATACCTTATAATATATACATTATTATTATATTATATAGATTCATACAGATTTTATAAATAAATAATGTATATTATGCTGTTGTGTATGCAAATTTTAATGATATATGCCATATATAAACAATATTTTTATTGCAACTCTGATAACCTCACCATGCTTAAAAAATGTATTTGAAACCTCTAATTTTTTTTAAAGCTCTTCTTAGTAGACTATATATATAATTAAATGCAGGCATCATCAATACTTTCTTAAAATATGTCTTTGGAAGTAATCAATGTTTTGATTATCTGTGCTTCCTCTGTGTGAGATAAAAATCTTAAAAGGGGTTGTTCATGTTCACTGAAAATGCTTCAGATTAAAGGTTCTTTTCTTTCTAAATTAAACATCCCCTAAGAAATTGACATAATCAAGGTAAAGTGCATAACACAACAGTGAGGGTACTTACAGAGGAATGAGCCTAATTATTTGTAATTACTAGAACAGGCAGCTATTCAGAAGAAATACACACAAAGAACAGGTGTACCCAAAGAACTTTTAAAAATTATTTACATTAATCTTGAATTAAATATATAGATTCCAGTTTGAGAAGCATTTTTTTTTTTTAATATATTTAGATAGGAAAAATATCTTGTATCATATTGCCTGAAAGAGATATATTTAATGAAACAAAATGAGTAATAAAACAGTGTTTCAGTGATGCCAGAGATTATAGGCAAAGCATCTGCCACTACAATTTCCAAAGTCAGAGCTGGCTGGGATAACCTTCAAATCTTCTCATTCATTTTGTTGTTTTCTAGTTTTTCTATTAGAAGCACTGCATGTGGCATGTAGGCTACAGACTTTGCCACCTTGTATAATAGGTGTTTGGGGAAATTAGAATAAATGTTCCTAATTGAAATTTAAATGCTGTCTGTTTCTTTCCTGTCTTCATTTCTAAAAGGAGTAAAAATTTTTTAACATTGGAATCCTGATTTTTTAACGATTTGGCAACAATACTACTATGTTGCACTGCTTAAACAGGTTAAGACCTGTACTGTATGCTTAGTGCAGTATAATGATCAGTACTTTAGGGAACTGTTACGCTGTATTTATAGAAAAATCAGAGTTGTTTGTTTGTTTCTTAGAAGTATTTTCTTCTCCATTTCTCATCCATTTTAAAAGACAGTGAGAATTTGTCCTTGTATCTTCCTTGTCCCTCTTGGGCCAAGTTTTTATTCCCATCTATGTTCATAAAAATATATGCACTATCTTCAAAGAAAGAAAGATATTTTTTTGTGGTTACTGCATAATATTCCCTGTAGAAGGAAGTTTTTATACCTGCAGAGAAAACATGGGAAAACACTAGCTTTGGTTATCTATGCTCAACCTTATATATATCTTCTTTATTCCCCATGTTTAAAAATAATAATAATAACAATAAAAAAGTCGAATTTCAAGAGAGATATAGATTTAAGTTAATAGTGATTTTTAAGTCATGAGTTTTTGTTTTGTTTTCACACTTGCTCAGGTGCTAGAGCTATGATGTTCCTTGGACAGCAAATTTGTGCTCAAGAATACAAAGTATTCATGTGGTCCATCAGAAAGTGGAACACCTTATATATACAACATCAAAGATCCAGAAGACATATTTCTACAGTGCTCCTTATGGTTAACGTGAGAAGCTGTACTGCTTAAATTAAACCCTCTAATTTTGTGAACAACTGTGTTCAGGATCAGGACATTTATTAACAGATAAATATACATGTTTTAAAAATGTTATTGGGATGTATGTTTTAGCATTCATTTAATGTTAAGGAACTTAAAATAAAAATTTCTTAATATGTTACAAGAAAATGAAAATGCTGCAACATTTCTTTAGGATTATAGTTAATATTATGTCTTTTCCCTAGTCATATTTTAATAAATGAAGATCCAGAGATGAACACTGTCTTGAAATTAAGGTTTTTCATTTCTCTTGTCTAAGAACTGCTGCTTCTTTTTTTTTTCTTTCTTGTGTGATATATATATATGCTCGTATAGATGTGTACTTACTGTGTATATGTGCATAAATAACCTTTCCACATTACAAATAGTTGATTGTAGTTGTAGCAATACTTATATACTTTGTAAACCCAATCCATAGTTAACAAACAAACAAAAAAAGTTACATCGTGTTTAATTTTTTTCATTTTACATACTTGGAGAAAATGTCCAATTTTTAGCCTATCCATAAGACTTTAACTTTCCTTTACCAAATACTTAAAATTCATATTATCATGTTACTGAGTATCAACCATTAAGCAAAGAGAACTCAAAAAATAATGGTCTCAATTTATTCATTACTTATTAGAACATCTAAGGTCATCTAACAATTTTGCATACAATTACAACATATTATATTTGAATATATTTTTTTTTCTAGAGTGCTAGATGTTATCAAGATGTTTGACAAAATATTGATATGATTTAGTCCAACAGAATCTTTATTGTTCATTTAATATGACCTTGCTTTTATTCGTCTTTATATATTCTATTTTTAGAATGATGAAATCTTGAGTCCTGGCTGGACCCCTGGATAATAGTACATTGCAAAACGTTAATCATGAGTCTCTTCAAGATGGTAAACAAAACCATTAAAGTAGTAGAAGTGTAAAACTTTAATATTGAGACTTTTTGGTTTTAAGATGACTGATTAAAGATGTGCATTCACAGCCACAATATATTAAATGAAAATTTAGATTTTGTATCTGTGATTTACATATAGCAAGACATAGATGATGTTTGAATGGAATATCATCCATAGAACAGACTGTTACTTACTTCGATGGAAGAGAAAAAAAGTACCTCTCCATGGGTTCAATCACATTCTTACTAAACTTTGGCTTGAAAGTTTCCTAAGTAACAGCAACATTTGTTCTCTTAAAATTCTTTTTGGTAAAGAATTAAACAGTTAACTACAGATGGTTGTTGCCTCTGTTATGCTTATATTTCTGTTTCTTGGAGGTATGCTTTGGCATAAAAGTAGAAGATCACTCTGAATTTTTAGTGAATGAAAAAATAACTGTCCACATAGCATTTCTTAAGTAATATAAAGTCCTAATGTTGTTTTATTATATTAAACAGAAATAAACATACCTGCTTTATGAATCTTCAGGAGTTGTGAAGTTTGTTTTCCACGTCTCACTAGGATTAGGAATCTGTGACCATTGTGCTATTGCAGGAACACTGTAAACCTACCAACATAAAAGCAGAGAGTTAACAAAAAATCAAGCATAACTAAGCATGGGTATGTCAGGTTTAATAACAGGAGTGGCAGGGACTGAGCTTGATCATTCATTCGAGTTTATTTCATTCTTTTGATGGCCTGTTTTGCAACAGTTTCAACAAGTTCTCACTCCAAGTGATATCTCCTTTAAAAGAGTTTAAGTCTAAGCTATGTGGACAGAAAATATCTAGTGCCACTTGGTCAAAGTGCAAAGGATAATGCAAACGGGGATCCTCTTAGCAATACAGACATCAAGCTTGATGAGCATTGTAAAAAAAATAAAAAAATATATATATTTATATATTTATATATTTATATATAAGTATATATATTTATATAAATATAAACAATTTGGTATTCTATTATGAACTTATCAACAAATATTCTTTTTAAAAATATATACATTTATATTATATATATATAATAATATATTTATATATATATATATATTTGTATATTTATATATAAGTATATATATTTATATATATACTTATATATATATATTATTATATATATAATAATATAATATATTATATTATATTATAATATAATATATTATATTATAATATAATATATTATATATATTATATATATTATATATAATATATATATATAATATATATAACTCATTATAATATATTATAATATTATAATATAATATAATATATTATATTATATTATACATATATATTATATATATAATATATATGTATATATTTTAAAAAAGAATATTTGATGATAAGTTCATAATAGAATACCAAATTGTTTTTATATTACAGTAATGTAGATTAGAAAAACTTGTTTTATCCAGGTAGAGAAATCCTTTTCTTCCCCAAAAGAACAAATACTTTTTTTTATAAACTATACTGACTCCTACAAATATATTATCACATTGTACTAAATATGTACATGCTTATGGATGACATTAATAAATATTTGTTTCGCGTATTGTACCATTCAAAGGTCATATGTTTAAATATTTGATTATTTCTCCTTTGAATTTTAATTTTGTCCTTCATTTTTAGATTTTGTAAAAATGCTTCTTGGTATTGCAAGTAGTACAATTCTAATTGTGGCAAAAAAAAAAAATCAAAATAGATATAGTGGTAAAATATGACAAAGAAGATGCAAATTGAATCAATATCAGTGTTACTCATTTCACTTTTCTGTGGATTTCATGTAGTGGGCTTTGGATTTTATGACTCAGAATTTCTCTAAGTTCTAACAAAAAGTCAAAATTCAAAAATGAGATGAGGATGTCGACTTTGTCAAGATGTTCTTTTCATGGAAATTTGTTTTGTATAGTCTTTGTTTGTATACCAGTCTTTGTATACCAGTTTCATTTTATGTATTTTATGTATCCAGTGCCATAGATTACATATTGGCTTTATGCCATTGTTGCACTTTTCCTGAAGGACCAGATATATATCAAGTTTTTATGGTGTATATATATATATATGGTGTATATGTATATATACACTACACTACATATATATAGTGTATATATACATATATACTGTATATATACACTATACTACAGTGTATGTATATTGCAAAAGAGAGATTGCCTTAATCTTCAGCTGCTTGACAGTTTTAACTTTATATAGTCTTTTGTTATACAATCAAGTCTTCCTTTCACTGCTTATCAGGCAGCTCAGTGCAGCAAAGTGATAGAACTACCAGACGGTCATCTGCCTGCCAAGGCTTTCAGGGGGAAGCTCAGAAATGAAGTGTTCTATCTGGAAAAAAAATTGACTGCTAAAGCATTCAAGAAACTGATGGACTGGAACTACTTTGAAAAAAATATTGCTAAACATACTTTATCTTTATTTCAGTGCCTAAATATCTATAAGCAGTCAAAACATCCTTCCCAATATATTTAGTTTTCAACAGTATATACAAATTCAATGAACTATAAAAATTTAACAGTATTCTTATTTTTGTAAGTCATTTCCATTTTCAAAAATCTGTTTGATAAGGTTTAAGGATACATAATTTTAGGCAGTTTCTCTTTTTTATATAGAATCTCTTTTACCAAGGGCTGTGTTTCTAACACACTGTTCTCAGACTATTTCTAGAGAAGGAAACAGATAAGTTTCTCTTTATGATGATGTGTAGTTTTCTACAAGTATATTGTCATCTTTTTAAATTTTACTCTATTAAAATAAATAAATAAATAAATAAATAAAGCTCTTTAATGTAGAGTAACAAAAATACTATGACATATAGTTTTTTTCTTCCATATTTTATGTTTATTTATTTTAAATTCAGCATTGTTTTTTTTTTTTTTGTTTTGTTTTTTTTTTTTTTCCGTCTTATCTTCACATCCTTTTTCTTTCTTTCTTTTATCTTATCCTTTATGATTTTGGGGAATAACATAAAAATAAAATCCTAAATGTACTCATAGTTATTTTAAAAGTATTAAAGGAAAGTAAAAAATATTTAGTGTAATATTTACTATTAAATTAATGTATTATATTATTTTTTTTTAAAGTCAATTGCTCTCTCCACTTAGCAGAAATGTTAAGATGCATAGATAGTGAATATTCATAATCCAATTTGCAATCCTTATATATACAAGATTGTATGTGTGGAAAATATCCTAACACATTTTCCCTTGAATAGAAAATATCTACCCTTAAGCTATAATCTAACACTCCAAGGGTGTTCCTGAGGGTGTCACCTAATGAAGGTCCTCACACATTAGATAGCTCAGAATGTGGTTTGGCATAGACTTAGTAATTGTTACGCGTTGTTAAAGACTGATTGTGCAATTGACATCGCATTATTGGTCAACAAATGTTAATCTTATAATGGACCTAGTCATAATCACAAGATACAGCTGTTAAATAATCTCTGTTTAGCTAATACAAGACTCGTATAGCCTTGCAATTAAATGGCATACACTTCACAGTAATTTCTTGTAGTCAGGGCTCAAAGAAAGGAGTTGCTATAAAAACAAATTGAGTATTAGTATATTTTAACATTTTTATTATAACTAGTGTTATAAATTCTGAGTCATTTTAGCTTTATCAGATTTATTTATGGGGTCAATAAAAAGCAAGTAAACAGTGCTGGGTGTGCAAGGAGTCTGGGCTCCTTCAACACACACATGTTACTTCAGGCAGCTGGTTTTTATGCTCCTAGGCTAATACATTGTCGTGGTTTAACCCGGCCGGCAGCTAAACACCACACGACCGTTCGCTCACCCTCCCCGCTCCCTCTCTGGGACAGGGGAGAGAAATGGAAAGTGAAGCCTGTGAGTTGAGATAAAGACAGTTTAATAAGACAGGAAAATAATAATAACAATAATAATAACAATAATAATAATAATAAATAATAATAATAATAACAACAACAACAACAACAACAATAATAATAATAATAATAATAATAATAATAATAATAATAATAATAATAATAAATAATAATAATACAATGGTGATAATAGTACTACCACTAATAATATGTACAAACAAGTGATGCACAATGCAATTGCTCACCACCCGCTGACCGATGCCCAGCCTAACCCCGAGCAGTCCGGCCCCCTCCCCCGGCTAGCCACCCCTATATATTGTTTAGCATGACGTCAGATGGTATGGAATACCCCTTTGGCTAGTTTGGGTCACCTGTCCTGGGTCTGTCCCCTCCCAGCTCTTACTGCACCCCCAGCCTGCCCGTTGGCAGGACAGAGCAAGAAGCTGAGATGTCCTTGGCTTAGTATAAGCACTGCTCTGCAACAATTAAAACATCGGGGTGTTACCAGCACTCTTCTCATCCTAAGCCAAAACATAGCATTCTACCAGCTACTAGGAAGAAAATTAACTCTCTTCTAACTGAAACCAGGACATACATATTCATTACTTCTTCTATAAAAGGCAGGGTTATTATAATTAGTTCCCAGAATCTGAACGCTCCCACTGGCACATGTGTATCAGTTGGTACCTCTGGTATCAGGTGGTTCCTGGGGGTCTCTCATGCTGAAGGTGTTCCTCCCAGGCTTTGTCCTTGTCCTTCTTCTTTGTCCATCTTGGCCATCACAGACTCGCTCAGCGTCCCATGCAAGGTTTGTCTTTTAGTTGTCCTTCAGCTTTCCCTTTCTCCTTAATCTCTTGGTCGGATATCAGAGACTTGTGTAGTGTCCCATGCAATAGTCACAATAGTTAGCAGTTATTCTGAACTGATATCCGATATCTCCCAGATATCAGATACTCAAGGTTTACCATTCAAGCCTTCTATTAACACGAATTGCTAGAACATTCCTTACACTAGTAAGGTTATTTGCTTTCATAAAGAGATAGGAAACATCTTATTTCAGGGATCCACATTCTTTTTGTTTATTTATTTTTTGCTTGTTATTTCATTTCATTTCATTTCATTTTTATTTTGTAAAATCATGGTTAGTTTGTACAGTGAATATTATACATGTATTTTGATACTAGATTGTATTTGTAAAACTTGATGACTTTCAGTAAACATATTTACTAATATTTCATAACATAATATAAGATTATTTAAAGAAACAACGCATAATAAATGTTTTGAATTGAATAATTCTGGGTTCAATAGTTCTTCCATGATTGGAAGTCTTACTATTTTAATAAAAGCATAGGCAGCAAGAAAATTATTATATGGAGTAAGATGCACTGGAGTGTGAAACATCTATTTTCCCTTAAGAAAAAAGTTATAAGGAGTTTAAGGAAAAAAGTTTATATAAGTTTAAGGAAAAAGCAAGTAATACTGAGATTCAATGTTTTTCTTTTTTTTTTTTTTTTTTGGTAATATATTTTTTCTTTAAAAAAAAAAAGAAAAAAGAAAGAAAGTTAGGAGACTAGTCAGCAAGCTTTACAGAAGACAAAAACAGTAACAGATGCAAGAAACTTGAGTGTCAATAAAAAATGGAAAAAAATAAAAAAAGAAAAAAAAAGAAAAGGTGGATGACAACTGAAACTATTCATGTAACCTACCAGAATTAAAATTAACAGTATTAGCCAGAAAATTAACTTTGGAGTTAATGTTGACAGCTCAAGAGAAACCGCCTTTCTGTGTATAAACATGATAAAACATCTACAAGACACTGCACACATGGAGAAATAAATAATGCAAAGAACATCAGGGTGATTTTATTTAAATGTGGTTACATGTTTTAAAACATTTGTATATAATGCAATTAATATATAATATAATATTATAATAATATAATATTATTAATTAATAGTATAATAAAAATAATTAAGAATAAAAAAAGCATTAAAAAAAAAAAGATAACTAAAGAGCTGAGGAATCTTTGCAAGCCTTGAAAGATTGTTTTTCATCTTTAAAATCCATCTTAGGATGACAGGACAGAGATAAACTTATAAAAATAAATCATAAATGAACACTATGGACAATATATATCAGAATATTTTTTCTACCTGCCTCAAAGCTGAAAAACAAACAAAAATAATTGAATTGAAATCTGAAGAGTTAAACAGCTAAAATATCATCTCATTCAGTGTTTAAGTATAAATGCCATTGTCTTAGGAAGTCACTCAAAAAAAAAAAAAAAAGCAAAATTAAAAACTATGATGAAATTTATGTGCTTGTTTTGTGTTTGTATTTTAAGGTGGTTTAGCTGAAAATTTTCTTCTGTGTAGTATAAGAAGTAGATAATTTTCATATACCTTGGTCTAACAATGGTCAAGACAGAAAGTTAAATGAACCAGAGAAAAATTTTGAGTTTGTCAAAAAGTGTTATGCAGTCATCTTTTTTCTTAACAACACTGTAAATTTATATGCAAAACTATTTAACTATTGAGTTATAATTAATAATTTAAAAGTGGAAGGCTTATTAAATTTCATGCTTCAAAGATTAAAAGATTATATTCCAACTAGTAATCATGATGAGATTTAATATATATAAAAAAAAAAAAAAAAAAAAGATCACGAAAGATCACTGTATAGCTGTTAAGTAAATGAACAAAAACCACCTTCAAACTCAGAGTATTCACTTTTATGCCTCCTATTTCTTCACTTTGTTCCAGAGAGCTAAAAGACATGCAAAAGTTGCAGTGTGTTCTCTTGATACCACAGATGTTAAGGATGAAGCAGATTATCTGTAGGGCTGATATCTGAAGGACAAAATTTGACTGGGTCCCAAATTTCAACATAAAATAACAATTGGTTTTATCATCTCAGCTGAGGATGAGGTGTGAGTAACATACATAAAACTCTTATTGGATTCCCCCTACCAGTCTGGGAATTTATTTTTTCTTCATAATCTCAGTGTTGATGAATTTATATGAACCCACGATAATAGATAATGGGAAACTGTTGAAACTGACAAACTTAATTGAAGTGTAGAGTTAGACTGTTTTAATTTACCTTAGAAACCTAGAATTTATATGTCTAATTTGAGTTCTTTACCTTACATTCCTTTCACAAACAGTGGACGAAAGAAGAATCCAGCCCATGGACATTTTTTACTTGTTTATGTATTTCAGATATCTACCTTCAAGTTAAATCATAGATAATAGACCCATTAAGGTTGGAAAAGACCTTCAAGATCATCTGGTACAACCATCACCCTGCTAAAAATGTCACCCATTAAACCATGTCCCTAAGCACCACATCCAACCTTTTCTTGAACACCTGCAGGAATGGTGATTCCACCACCTCCCTGGGCAACCCATTCCAATGCCTAACCACTCCTTCTGAGAAGAAATGTGTCCTAATTTCCAACCTAAACCTCCCCTGGTGCAACCTGAGGCCATTCCATCTTTTCCTATTGCTAGTTATCAGAGAAAAAAGAGGCTGACCCTCAGCTCCCCACAACTTCCTTTCAGGTAGTTGCAGAGAGCAATAAGGTCTCCCCTGAGTCTTCTCTTCTCCAGATGAAACAACCCCAGTTTCCTCAGCTGCTCCTCATAAGACTTGTATTCCAGACCCTTCACCAGCTTTGTAGCTGTTCCCTGGACACACTCCAGAGCCTCAGTGTCCTTGTACTGAGTACTCGAGGTGCAGCCTCATCAGAGCTGAGTACACGGGGATGATCACCTCCCTCGTCCTGCTGGTTACACTGCTCCTGATACAAACCAGGGTGCCATTGTCTTTCTTGGCCAGCTGGGCACACTGCTGGAACATGTTCAGGCGAGCGCTGATTAGCACCCCCACATCCTTTTCCTCTGAACAGTTTTCCAGCCAAGTTTTCTACCCGAAGCCTGTAGCATCGCATGGGTTTGTTGTAGTACAGGACAGGATACTTAGCCATTCTGAACCTCATTCAACTGGCATCTGTCCATGGATCCAACCTGCAGGGCCTTCCTGCTCTCCAGCAGGTTGACACTTGGTGTCATCTGCAAACTTACTGAGGGTGCACTCAATTCCTTCATCCAAATCATCAATAAAGATATTAAAGATGATGAGCCCCAACACTGATCCCTGGGGAACACCACTAGTGACAGGTCACCAGCTCGATTTCACTCCATTCACCACTACTCTCTGGGCCCAGGATCCAGCCAGTTTTTAACCCAGAAAAGAGCATACCTGTCCAAGCCATGGGCTGCCAGTTTATTCAGAAGAATACTGTGGGAGACCTTGTCAAAAGCCTTGCTGAAGGTAGACTCTAGGTAGACTACAAAAAACTATTTTTCTTCTATTGATTTATGTTTTTGTTGACTTTATCTTGACATCTAGTCCACATTAGATATCTAGCTTTTCTATTCCTGCTTTAAAGTAGATTAAGGTTACTTACTTTCTGATTTCAGCATATGTGCATATGAGAAAGAAAATGAATGTGTGCTCTTTCTTCTTCCCTTCCACCTGTTATGTCTACCTCCATCTCTCCTTTTCATCATCCTATTAAGGAAAGAAAATATGTAGTACCAAATGAAGTTTTCTTGCTTACTATGGGAGCCGAGAATAGAATCCAGGCTGGTCATCTGCTGACCATGCATACAACTCTTTTCAGGTAAAAAAAAACTCTTTGCAGTTTCCACAAGAGATGTAACAGGTGTAGTGAATGGATAATAAAGAACTATATATAACATAATCTTTAGATACAGCAGTCAACTTCCACCAAGCATCCATCTGAAGATGTGTGTTAATTAGGTTTTCCTCATTCAAAATTACTGTTGTCACTGTCTCATACTCACAGACACTCAGGATCATTTCATGTTAACAACATATGCTGTAATACCTTCTGTTACATAAAACAAATACAAATTAAAGGACCATTGTGCCTCTGTGCAAACTTTCGGCTACTATCAGGAGGTTTTGATAACAGAAATAAAATTATGAAAACAACTTAAATCACATTTAGACAAGAAATAGCTACTTTTAAAATTTATGTCAAGCCACAAGCTAACCAGTACAATTCGTAAGGATCATTGTTGAGCAAGGGATAGAAAAAATAACTATGTCTTCTATAACATTATGGCACAAAAGAACAATGAATACATTCAGTCATTTCTACAAATGAACAGCAAAAGTAAAAAAAATATGTTATGGCAGTAGGACTCCACACCTATACAGAAGCCTATAACTAGTTATTTAATCACAGCAGAGATGGTAGAATGAACTCTCAAATTGTCCTTGTTAGGTGCAGTGGAGATTAAGGGTTGAGATGGAGGCTTATTACCACAGTATGGGACAAAGAGAGTCATTCACCTTTGTCAAAGAATACTACTTTTCTGAAATGTCAGACCTAGAGATAAAATGTGTCTACTACTGTATCTCTTGATTTTTTTGTTCCTATTCCACTGTCTGCTTTCCCTGCTGTCCATACTACACCATGAACTGAAAGAATGAAGAGAGGAAAAAATCTCTAACCATCATAACTGCAATTCTCTTGCAAGCTGTGCTCTGAAAACAGGAAGAAATTTCCATGTGAGAATAAAGCACAAACCAGGACCAAATTAGAATAAACTCCTTCAATGTAAAATGCATGATTTTTTTTTTTTTTTCCAGCACTAACATAACTGTTGTCTGTAGGTTTGTGCTCAGTGCACCCTACCAATAAGCACACAGAGTTATTTTCTCAGCTATAGACTGCAAAAGCTACAAGCCTCCCTATTTTCTTCAAGGCTTCCTTGTTTTTTTCTCATCTTGGTACTACATAACACTGCCGTTAGTATTCATATATAAAATAGATGTGAAGTTCTAAGTGATATACACGTAGCTGTCACTATCCCTCTAAAATCACTTTTTTGTATGAAAACTGAGAATTATTTAAAATAATTAAACCTGAAATATGTCTTCAAAGTTCTTTCTTGAGAGTAGTATATCATTTTTGAAATAATACTTTTCATTTGAAAACATTCAAAACATTTTCATTAAAATCATTTTTGAAATAATATTTTTATTATTTCAAAAATGCCCACGCATCTCACTTTTAACCTATCATTTATTTTCACAAGTAGTTTGAAATAAAACGATAATGGGACTCCCTTTAATTGGGCCTTATATAAACAAATAAAGATTTAGACATGTTCAGAACCCATATGATAGACCATTGGGATAAATGACAAGCTAACTGAGTTGTGAATTAGAATATTCTGCCTAGTTGTAATGTTTGCTCACAAAACAGGGACCGATGTAAAAATAAATTGAATTTAGAAATACATAGCACAAGATTGTTTACCATAGTCTTCAATCTAGAATGAAAAAACAAAGGAAAAATAACAGTCAATAAGAAGCTAACATCCAGAAAGATAAGTGTCCCAGCAGTAAATCATTTCCTTCTTATAAATAAATAAATAAATAAATAAATAAATAAATAAATCTGCTTTTCAAATGAAAAGTAATTAGAAGTAGCAATGCTCACACCTGTTAGCCATTTTCAAAGTAATTAAAACTTAAATTTGGGTTTCATAGCATATTTAAGAACTTGAAATTTGTCTGAGATGTACTGTATGTAGGTAAGATGCACTAAATCTGTTATTTCCTCATTCTTTGCTTTAAAAGTAGTTCATTCTTTAATCAATCACAGCATTCATCACAGAGTATTTAATTTATTACTACAATGTCCCTGATTTTGGGGTCTTAATATCAGCTGATTGCAGACATATCTGCATATGTAGTCATACTATCCTACATTATTTTTGTTACACGTATGAGATTCTTGTTATATTTAGCACATCTAAGCTAAGTATTTCAATGATAGGATAGAAGCCTTGGAAACTCATTTCATACCCACAGAGGAAAATTTACTTGAGTACTTGGAAATTAGAAGTTTTACATTAGAAATCTGTATTTTCTACATCTACTGGATAACAATTCTCCTGATCATTATCAAATAATCAACATCTCTACAAAGAAAAATATATACCAATTTCCTCAATTAAAATTCTTTATTTTTACTTAATTTCTGGAAATTAGTAGGGAATAATGCTTACATGGTTTATGTGCAAAATTTATAAAATCGTAGAATCATAAATCACAGAATCATAGAATGCCTTGGGTTGGAAGAGACTTTAAAGATATCCAATCCCTTCCAATCCCTTTTCATGGACAGGGACACCTTCCGCTATAATAGGTTGCTCAAAGCCCCATCCAACCTGGTTTTATCAACAAGTTTACAGATTACACAAAATTGGGAGGAGTGCCTAATACACCATAAGGTCATGCTACCATCCAGAGGGACCTCAACAGGCTGTAGAAAGAGACATAGGAGTCCTTATAGACAACAGCAGCAATATGCCCTTAGTGCTAAGGTTTATTCTTGGATGCATTAGGCAAAGTATAGTCAGCAGGTCAAGAGAGGTGATCCTTCTGCTCTACACAGCTTTGGTGAGTTCATAATAGGAGTACTGTCCAGTTCTGGGCTAAACAGTACAAGACAGACATGGACATACTGGAAAGAGTCCAACAGAAGGTCACCAAGATAATCAAGGGACTGGAGCACCTCTCCAATGAAGAGAGGCTGAGAGAGTTGGGACTGTTCAGTCTGGAGGAGAGGAGGCTCAAGGAGTGGGTCTTATCAATGTGCATAAATAACTGAAGAGAGGGTGCAAAGAACATTGTGCTGTGCTCTTTTCAGTGGTGCCCAGTGCCAGGACAAGAAGCAACAGGCACAAACTGAAAAACAAGAGGTTCTGTCCAAACATCAAGAAGCACTTCTTTACTGTGTAGGTGGCAGAACACTTGCACAGGTTGCCCAGAGAGGTTGTGGAGTCTCTCTCCCTGGAGATCTTAAAAAGCCACCTAGACATGGTCCTGGGCAACCCAATTTAGGTGTACCTGATTGAGCAGGGGGGCTGGAACAGATGACCTGCAGAGATCTTCCAACCTAAATCACTATGATTCTGTGATTTGTGGAATAATGAAGATTGTGCCACAGATACTTTCAAATAGAGGTGAAAAACCATTGGTTTATTTAATATCGAATCTCCATTTATTAGCAAGGAGATATAATTTCTTTCCTTCTCTGGTGACCTTTGTAAGTGGACAGTGAGAGAGATTTACATAAGAACAGAAGTTATTTTCTCAACAGGAAGAGACTTGAGCACTTGAAATTTAAATTCTGAATAAAATGAATGTAGTCTAAGCCTCTCATTTTGCTAACAGTTATATACATAAAGCTCAACATCGCCAACTCACAAGCTTTTTTGAAATTTATTAATTTATCCACATTATTCTAATAGCACATAATATTTTCTTGAGCCTCTTTGTAACTACATCTGAGTATCTTTGATTTTATTTTTTTGGTTTCAAAGAAGAGACTTCTGGAAGAATCTTCAAAGCAGCTTTTTTTCCCTTCCTTTTGTTAAATTATAAGTAGAAGTGTCATCATCAAAAAGCATAGCTTTCTTTCAGTAGATTACTTTCAGCAATTCTCATGTCTGGCCAAATGCAAGATTAGACCCTTTGCTTAAACTTGAGAGTATTTATATTATTATTATTATTATTATTATTATTATTATTATTATTATTATTATTATTATTATTATTATTATTATTATTTCCTAGCAGAATCTGAAAATAATGTACCTTGACAGTATTCTTTCTCTCAAGATGTTTTTACAAACTAGTTATTTAATAATACTCAGTGGCTGATGTAGGAACAAAATAAACATTTATCACATTACTTCTTGTTCTGCCATTGATTGTTATGTTTTACACAAGCATTGCTAAAGCCTATAATTTTCTTTTAAAATAATAAGGACAAATAATAAGGGAACTTAAGGGAACATCTTCCAGTGTTTGAAAGATAATGTATGAGGGGCAAAATTCATAATAAACAGTGTGAGAAGGACTGCACTGTGCTTGTTTCCCTTTGATCTACACATTCTTCAGAAGTCCTCCAAAAGGCTTTACATCTTCAGATACTCTCACAGATACTCCAATATGTCCTCATGATAAACCCCGAAGCATGCCACAAACACCCTCAATTTTATTTCAAAATCATATAACTGAGGTTTTCCATACAGATCTCACAACAACTCAGATGACTGAACTGAAAAAAAAAAAAAAAAAAAAACAAAGAAAAAATAATAAAAATAATAAAACCAAACCAAACCTCACAAAAACAAACAAACAAACAAAACACTTATGCCAAGGAAGCACCCAGAGGAAATGTGGGGACAAAGGAAAAATAGGACCAACTGCTATGTAGCATGAATGCACTCAGTCTGGGCCATCTCACTTTCAGTGAAGCATGCCTGGTCCTATTTTAAACAACAGCATTGATATAAGATGTAATGGAAGTAAATCATTTTCAGTTAAAATCGGGACAACTTGGGTTTAAACACTGAATTCTTTTTCATTTACACTGCTTAATTATTAGATCACTTGACCTGAATATATATGGGATTGTGCCAACTTACTTTTTTTTTTTTTTTCCCAGATAAATGTGCTACAGATCATGTTACGCTCAAAATTTGTTTATAGGCAAGAGTTATCCGTTATACTATCCTAGTATATACATTGAGCTAAGAATTTAATGATAGTCAGTCAATGTTTTAATTTATTCAATACTTAGAATAGCATGTACTCATTTTCCAATTACTAAATAAAAGTCTCAGTAAATATATGAAAATTGTTACATAGGAAAACAACAACAACAACAACAAACAAACAAACAAACAAAAAACATAAAACAAACAAACAAACACCTGCCCTTTCCTAATACCATTATTCTTTGGTATTATGTTCAGTCTTTTGGTGTTCTGGGTTCTAGGTCTGAATGTCAGCTTTCTTCAAGAAGCAGAGTGACAGGGAGCTAGGTTTTCACTAGGAAGAGTATGATGTCAAGAGTGCTGTCTTTTTCCTTCTCTTCCCTGTAGGGGGAAGGGAAGAGTATAATACTGAGGCTTTCTTTCTCTTCAACCTACTTTAGACCCACTTTTCAGGTGCACTAGGGCAGTTCTTTCCGTAAATTTTCCTTTCTGTCAATTTCTTTCTCCTTAGTTGCCAGCAGAAGTTTGGATATTGCAGAATAGCCTTCTTCAGCTTCAGTAGATGTAAAGAACTGTTGTTTGCTATGTTAATAGTAGTGGATTAAAAATGTTTTGACAGAGTATTTTAAAATATTTTTAGTATAATTTTTAGAGAATTAAGTTTGTATGCTTTTGCATCTGAATAGAGAATACTTCAGATGGCTAATATCTTTTGTGTGGTATACTGAGAACTTTAATAATTTTCAGAGCTACTGATTGGCTTCTTATAAACTGAAAATGTAACAAAAATATAATTTATCTATACAAAAGTATTGTTTCCTTCAGAGAATATATAACAGGCACACACATTTTGTGGACTACTTTTAATTGATCTTACATTTCCTGTGGAATTGTTTCCTTTGTTAGCTAAGTGGCATTTTCATGTTTCCTTTGCCTGGTTTTCTCACAAATCAGTGGTTCATCAGCTGTAACTCTCAGCACACACAGAGAGCAAATGCAACTCACAGACTATGATTAACATAAACCCCTTCAAATCCAGCACTGTTTACACATACTACCCAAAGTTTTATGCAACAGATTAAATCCAAGTGATTTGCCACTAAACCATTCATTTAATTTAACAATCCACAAAAGACTGAACATAAAAATGTTTCACATCACAAGAATTATAATATTCATCTGATATAAACCCAAAACATGTCAATCAAAAATTGGAATATACAAATTTTAAAGTCCTTCCAATTCATGAATTGCTATTTTATTCATTTACTTATTTATTTTTGTTTAAAAAAAATAAAAAATAAATAGTCCCATAGTTTTCAATGAAGATTGAAATGTGAAAAAGTAAACCTTCTAACAAACTCAAACTCTCAAAGGAAAAAAAAAAAAAAAGAAAAAGAGAGGGGATGGGATGTGACAGAATAAGGTGTGGGGGGAGGATTCAAATTTATACATTTGAAAGTATATGTGATCATTGTCTGTAACTCTAAAAATATAGCTATGACTGTTTTAAGATTTCAACAGTATGGTCTTGAAAAGATTTAATATAGAAAAAAAAATAATCCTAATAACCAAATTGTTGTTAGGAATACACCTTGGGAATGTCTACACTGATGTACATTTTCAGGTCAGTTCTCTTTTAGAACAACAGACAGCCATATACTAACTACAAATAACAAGTAGTAAATTACAGAAGTGAAAATATGAGAGTAGCTCACAGAAGTTAGTAAGCACCTTTAATAAGAAACTATTGTAGAAGATGAGATGGGCTACATTTGCATTCAATTTTATATTTAATGCTTGATTTTTAATACTTCAGAGTCATGTACAGGAATGTTACAATTTTCTGGTATTTTCTTCCCCTATAACTATGTATAACTACGCATGTCAGAATTAACTGGAACACATTTTAAAATTACATATAATTTTTACAGAGTTGTTGCAAACTACCTTTGAGAAAAAAAAATAATAAAAAATAATAATAATAATAATATTTTTTTCACATACAATGTAAAGCATGGTTTTCTATCTTGATAGTACATTGCAATAACTAATAATCATTTATTTATTTCTAAAAAAAATGAACATATTTTCTTGCTTAGTTGCTTATTTTTAAATCCTTGAATATATTTTTGATAATACTGTCAAAGTCTGCTTCTTCAACCAAGTGCCATAAAAAAAGGGAAAGAGTCAAGAAGAAGGTGTTTTCATTCACTTTGAGAACTGAAGCATTGACACACTTTGGATGATAAGTAGTTCAAGAAATATAGATATGCCAGATCAAATATTTACTATTATGGGTGATTCTATTTCACCTACTCTATTATATAAAATTGGAGAAGAGAGGGGCCATTTATGGACTTTTTCTTGTCTAAATTAGAAGAACTGTAGACTGCATATGTCTGTATCCAAAAGAGTCTCCCTACTGCTCTTGCCATCAATCTGGATCATACTCAAGTCTTGTTTTAGTTTTCAGTAACAGAGTATAGGGGTTCTTAGGTATAAAGATGTAATTTTCTCAGTATCTATCACACAATGTACAGCAATTTAAAGACAAATTTAAGCAAAGGAGAGCTTGACATACTCAAGAGAGATGAAGCATCTCCCAGAACTGTCTGGAATTTCTTTTATTGCATCCTTCCTCCTCAATATTTTACATCAATAAGGCAGAATTAGCACAGGATAGACTGAAGTCAGGATTACATCTCTAGAAATCTTCCACAACAAAAATGCTTACAATGATGAACAAAAAGTGAAAAAGTAAGTGTGACCCTGGGTAGTTACAGATTCTATTTGTGAAATTGAAAACACTTATTCTTGATATCTGAGTTGAAGTGGTTGTATGACTATATTTGCAAATGTCTTACTAATACACAAACAAGAATACTGCCACTACTTTTTACATTTATTTACTGCTACTCATTATTTTTCTCTTGATTCAGACATAAATAGAACATAAATTATCCCATCTGGCTCAACTGAATGATTACAAACACCACATTTGGCTTCTTGTGCCACAAGCTTCTGAAGAACTATTTTATGATAACCAGGAATGTTCTTTCAAAGGTAACAAGGTACTCAGAGTACTGATGCTTCATTGGACCAAAGGTTCCATCTAGTTAATGGAAAGACTAGGTAACACCAAAGCAAAACACACTGCAGGTGACTTAGTATGAGAGGCATTTATGACAGATCATAAGAAAGGATGTGACTACAACTGACAAGAACGACAAGTTTAGGGCACTCATCTAAAATAATATTTTCCAGGGTATGTTTTTGCATTTTCTATTTAAAATGCGTCCTGATGATAGGAGAATTTGTATCGACTGTGGCTAATTCAGATACCTAGAAAATAGGAAATGATATATCAGAGAGAGTTCTGCTTAACATTTCATGTTTTTCTGTTTCCCTAAGCAGGGAAACACTCCCTTAGTGTGATATCTTCTGTGACTCAATGTCAAGTCCCCAACTTGTTCTATATGTTGTATTTATGTTTTAGACATTTTAGTCATGAATGACTTTACTATCAGAAGTTTAAGTGGCAGGCACTGCAACGTTATGAAAAATCTGTTGTTGTAGTTTTTTTGTTTATATATATATATAAATATGTATACATAGATATAAGTTACTTAAGAGTACTTCAGTAAAACAGAAAGTAATACAAACATAAAGAAATATACAGAAGTCATGTCTGGAACCAGTCTAAAACATGAATTCTCATTAATATACACTCACACTGCTTGGCTAATCACTAAAAACTGTCCTTAAGGAAGATAATTTGTTAAGCATAAGGGTTTGTGAAAGTATTACAAAAATGTTGCTTGCCTCTAAGTTAGTCTAATTAAAGGACCCTGGAAATATTCTAACAAATTATACTCAAAAAATTGATTTGTGGCATTCATACACAAGGCAATATTTATGTAAATCCCTTTGATTAATACCAATATTATTAACAGTGACAGTAATAATAATTATTACAGACAGTAATTAGTTAAATTAGTAATAGCTGTGTACTATGTAAAGGCTATGATTATTTGAAAAGACAGTTTAACAGAACGTCCAAGGTCCTCTGCCAATCAATGTGTATCATGTGTTTTTACCTACTTTAAAGGAAGATTCTAGTATACAAAACATATAATATGCTCTGCTATACTCTGTGGAAAAAGTTGAATAGATAAATTTACTTTTCCAGTCAGTAGGAGAGTGGCTTTCTCTTTCCCTTCCTTGTAAAGAGATGAATTATCTTTCATGAAGAAATCATATTCTTCTCAAAAGCAATATATTTTCTTAAACATTACACAGAAGTGACAGAGTTAGTCAGGCAATTACTAGGTCGATTGGTAAAATAGCTATTTTGCTCCTAGCAGATGTCTCTCCATCTCTACTCATCTAAATTGCCAGTGATATGGATATAATAATGGATCTCCGATTCATACACATGGGTGAAAAACTTTTATTTTACTATGCATGAAAACTATATATCATGAGCACCATTTTTATATTCTGGTAATGTCAAAGCAGAATCCCTGGTGTGACTGAAGCTGTGACAGCTGGGCGACAAGCAGTAATTGAACATATTTAAAAATCCACCCTGTGTACTGAACAGATTTCAATGTCTGCTTTGTTTAAGGTCCACTGAGTTGTGAAATGGTTGCTTCATGCACACAGATGTTAATATCTCCAGGCTCTTCTTTGTTGTTCCTCATTTACATATTTGCAGTAAGTTTGCTGCTCGTGAAGTCAGATACAGATACTTGTTACTACTTTTAGAATAATGCATGTTCCAGACAAAATATGAGAAACTGTAATTACACCCATTAAGATTTAAGGAGAAAAATAATAAGAAGCATACCGATAGGTGTTCAGTAACCAGTGCTTCATTAGTTTCTTTACTATTGAAATATCTGTCTCTGATGATGTTAATTATGTAGGGAAAATAATATAATTTTGAATCAGTTTAAGTTCTCTTCTTAGTCTCTTCATCTATGAACACATTTTGAAGTAATGATCCAACAAGATTCTGAAGTTTTATATGGTTATTAACTGTTATACTTGGTCATTCTATTACAAAACAAACAAACAAACAAACGAAAAAACAGAAATGTCTTTTTCTTTTATCCATTCTTTGAGAATCACGGTATGATGCCGAGTACTCCAGAAAACTTATTTCATTGAACAAGAACTACAAATAAATTAATGAATAAATAATTAAATAAAACAAATGAGTTGGCTGACTGATTAAGCTGCAGACAACAAAATCAGGTATCAGTGACCATTCATTTGTTTAGTAAATTGTACATCAAGATGATGAAGTGCCACTTTTACAGAGAAGAATGATTTCACAGGAGATAACAGAAAAACAAAGACATATCACGTTAACGTTGTCATATGCATTTTTAATATCATTGACAGGGTGTCAGATAACTCAATGTGTATTACAACTGTAACAACAGTGTATCACTTAAAAATAATATCTGGGTTACAACTGATACTTATAGATCTATGAATCATAGTTACTATAAAAGCTTATCCTCTTCATATTTTTTTTTAATTATTGTTATAATTATTTAGTTTTTAATCTGAAATCATTATACTTCAGCCTTACAAAGTCTCTTCAAGTTTGTATTTAGTTTGTCAGGTTACTTGTAAACTAGAATATGTCATATTATTGAGAAGTAGGTTGACCTGGCTAGCACCTAACCACTCTCTTAACTCCCGTTCCTGATAAGCGAGAGAAAATAAGATGAAAAGTTCATGGGTTGAGATAAAGATGGGGAGATTACTTACTAATTACTGTCACAGACAAAACTCAGCAGAGAGAAACTTATTTTAACGATGCAGGGATTTTTATTTTTATTTTATTCTAATTTTTTCTGATGATAATTATTTGGATAGTGAGAAATAAAGACACATTTAAACACCACCTTTCCAGAGAAGGAAATATTCATCTGCTCTAGTGTGGGCTGCAGTTTGGATATGTACTCCACCATGGTCTTCACTATGGGCTTTCAGCGGAATCTCTGCCATGGTCCCTGAAGCACCTCCTCTCCTTCTTCTCTGACCTTGGTGCTAGGGCTTTTTCATTACTTGTCTGTCTGTGTAGCATTTTGTAACATTTTTTGCCCTTTTTTTATCTAGGTTTTACCAGAGGTACTACTACTGTCTTAGCTACTGGGCCCAGCCATGCCCTGTGGTGGTGCCAGTGGAACTGGAAAAAGCTGTGTCCAGCACGGGGAAACCCCAGACTCTGCTCACAGATGCCACCCTCCATTTTGCTACTGGGGCATCTGCACCCAGTACATCCTGCAATCTAGTTTTACCTGTGTCACTTATTTCAAATTTATTTTCTCAGGGGAATGGACTTTAAAATTTTCTGCAGCTGCAAATGAAAACATAAGTAAATAAATAAATAATTAGGAAGTAAGGTAAACCTACTGTTTTGTCATTTACAGATAAGACTGACATAAATTCCCATTGGGTTAAAAACACTTTTGTCTCTAGCAAAAGGGTTGATGCCCTGGCTATAATAATGGGTAAGTGCAATTGTTGTACGCGTGGTAAAAGCTTAGAAGGATTTCTGTCACAAAGAGTATTTTGTTGACCTGAGAAAATTATATTTGTTGGAGTTATTTTTCAAAGAGTTGGTGATAGAGCTGTGCCCATATTTCTAAAGGGAAGGGATTCACTACAACTTGTACTCTGGGAGGGATCTTTAAAAATTGTTATTGCATTTCAGTGGGGAGATGTTATTTAGGAAATCCCACTGTTCTGAGAAGGAATCTGAACTCATTTGTGTTTTCACATTCTAAAATATGACAGGGAATTACTGTATAAAATAACCCAGCAGATCACATGAGACAGTCCAATGATACATTACCAGAAAATTTACAAACTAGAACAAATCACACTCAGCAACAGGAATATGTGGGGTCTATAACCACTGGGGTGACAGCTAGCACTAAACAAGTAACTGCTGAAAGAGAATATAATTATCAAAGGTATCTAATGGCACATCAGCTAATGGTGATTAATGGGACCACAGCTAGCATGATCCACAATGTATACATTTACAAAGAGTGGATACTGGCAAAACAACAAGATCAGCATCAACTCAGAGAATCATAGAATCATAGAATGGTTTGGGTTGGAAAGGATCTTAAAGATCATCTAATCCCAACTCTCCTGCCATGGGCAGGGACACCTACCACTAGATCAGGTTGACCAAAGCTCCATCCAACTTGGTCTTGTACACTTCTAGGGATGGGGCATCCACAACTTCTCTGGGCAACCTGTTCCTGTGTCTCACCACCCTCATAATAAATAATTTATTTCTAATACCTAATCTAATTCTATAATCTTTTAGTTTTAAACCCTTACTCCTTGTCCTATCATTGTCCCAATAAAAAAGTCCCTCCCCAGCTTTCCTATAGGCCCCCATTAGGTATTGGAAGACTGCAATGAGTTCTCTCCAGAACCTTCTCTTCTCCAGGCTGAATAATTCCAGCTCCCTAAGCTTGTCTTCACGAAAGAGGTGGTCTAGCCCTTAGATCAACTTTGTGGCCCTCCTCTGGACTTGTTATAACAGGTCCATGTCCTTGTGCTGGGCAACTCAGAGCTGAACACAGTGCTCCAGGTAGGGTCTCACAAGAGCGGAAGGGGAGAATCACCACCCTCAATGGTGTTTGACCATGCTTCTTTTGAAGGCCAACCCAAGATACAATTGGCTTTTTGGGACAAGTTGTTAACATATAAGTGTCTAAGCAGAAGCTAAGAGTCTCTGATTGTTTTAAATCACCAGATACCTAAGCTTTGACTGAGTTTTCTTTTAAATAGGCATTGCCCAAATTACTTTAACAGGCATTTAGCACTCTTTGAGATTCCTTAGGAGCTCCTACTAATGTTCACACTGCTACTGACGACACGGGTCTTCTCTGTCATGTTTTCCTGCCTCATCTGAACATCTTCAGTGTCCCAGTGCATTTCAGAGGGTATTTAGATAACTACATTTATCTCTTAGTTGATATATTCATTGAAGCCAAGGGGAAGAATTTAATTGAAGCTTTAATGTCTCAGATCTGAGACTTCTGAATGGAACTGGCAGACACAATACAGAATCCACACATTTTCATCGATCCCTATGTCTTACAATTATTAATGATTATCAGTGATTTGAACCTCATGTTGACATTTTCTGTTGAAAACAAAGCGGAGTAAATAATTAAGAATTATTCTTAAATTCATTTCCTTTAAGATGAAATAGAGGTAAAGAACTAAAGAGCATGCAAGAATGCACAACCTAGTTCAGAAAAGAAGATAAAACCAGATCGTCTTCTTTAAGCCAGGAAAATATTTTGTGATAGCTCTGTAAAGTCCTGGACCCATAGGGGCTTCATGGTTTTCCCTCTGATTCACAACATCTTCCTTCATACTTTATGTTCAGATACATTGTAGGACATTCTATTTTCCTTGTAGTAATCAACATTTACTTGGCTAAAATATTTTACCCCCTCACTTTTTTAATTTTTATTTTAATATCTGCTTACTAATGTGATCTAAAAGCCCTAACTGAAATACTTATTTTCACTTATTTTCCCCAGCCTTCTATGGTTAGGTCTGATTTTTCTGCATTTTTATTGGATTTATTTATAGTTTGTGTGTAAATAAACCTGAGAAACCAATATCTCCCATGGAAGTCAGGCTTATATTTGAAAAACTAAATCTGATTGGTATGTAGAAAAAGAAATCACAGAATCACAGAATCGAAGGGGTTGGAAGGGACCTCGAAAGATCATCAGGTCCAACACCCCTGCCAAAGCAGGTTCCTTGGAGCAGGCTAGGCTGCCCAGGTAGGCATCCAAACAGGCCTTAAGTATCTCCAGAGAAGGGGACTCCACAACCACCCTGGGCAGGCTGTTCCAGTGCTCCATCACCCTTACCCTGTAGAAGTTCTTTCTCATATTGGTGCAGAACTTCCCGTGATCCATTTTGTGGGCATTGCTCCTTGTCCTGTCCCCACAAACCACTGAAAAGAGGTTGGCCAAATCCCTCTGTCTTCCACACTCAAGATATTTGTAAACATCAATAAAATCCCCTCTCAGTCTTCTCTCCTCCAGGCTGAACAGACCCAGGTCTCTCAGCCTTTCCTCATAGGGAAGATGCTCCAGGCCCCATATCATCTTTGTGGCCCTCCGCTGGACTCTTTCCAGGAGATCCCTGTCTTTCTTGTACTGGGGAGACCAGAACTGGACAGAGTGCTCCAGATGAGGCCTGACCAGGGCAGAGCAGAGGGGGAGGACCACCTCCCTTGACCTGCTGTCTCCTTTTAATGTATGCCAGGACCCCATTGGCCCTCTTGGCCAATGATACTCATCCAACCTTTTTTAATGCAATACATATTTGGGGGAAATTGTAGAGAATACTCAAATTGCATGAATATTCACGTTTCACTCGGAGGTGAGCAATGATGCAAGCTCCTGTTTTCCACTGTCTCTTTGTTGTGTTTCCGCTCAAGTGGGCAGCCGAGCTCCACCACAGCAGCTCTCTCACTCCCCCTCCTCAAAGAAAATAAGATGAAAAGGGCTCAAAGGTTGAGATAAGGACAAGAAGATCAAGCAGTAATTATTGTAACGGGCAAAACAGACTCAGCATAGGGAGATAGTAAGATTTATTGCTCATTACTAACAAGCTAGAGAAGTGAGAAACAAAGGAAAGAAACCAAAAGCACCTTCCCCTCCCCATCCACCCTCTTCCACTTCCTCCCCCAGAGCGGCGCAGGGGAACAGGGAAATGGGGGTTATGGTCTGTCTACAGTACTTCTTCTCTGCCGCTCCTTCTCGGTCACTCTCGTCCCCTGTGCTGTGGGGTCCCACCCATGGGATACAGTCCTTGATGAACTGATCCGGCGTGGGCTTCCCACAGGCAGCAGCTCTTCCAGAACTGCTCCAGATATGGGTCCGTACCACAGGGTCCATCTCTCAGGAGAAAACTGCTCCTACCTGGGTCCCCCACGGGCAGCAGCTCCTGCCAGATCACCTGCTCCTGCGTGGTCTCCTCTCCACGGGCTACAGGTCCGGCCCGGAATCTGCTCCAGCAGATTCCACAGGTCTTCTACAGGTGGCAGCCTCCGTCGGTGCAAGGCCACCTGCTCCACCGTGGTCTACTCCACAGGCTGCAGCGTGGAACCCTGCTCCACCGTGGTACTCCATGGGCTGCAGGGGGACATCCTGCTTCACCATGGTCCTCACCACAGGCCGCAGGGGACTTCTTCTCCGGCGCCTGGAGCACCTCTCCCCCTCCTTCTGCACTGACCTTGGTGCCTGCAAGGCCGTTCCTCACTCCTTTCACTCTCCCAGCTGCTGTGTGGCTCAGCGTTTTTTTTTCCCTGTCTTAAATATGCTCTCACAGAGGCGCAAAACAACATCGCTTATTGGCTCAGCTCTGGTCAGCAGTGGGGCCCTTCCCAAACATGGAGCAGCTTCTAGATCCTTCTCACAGAAGCCACCCCTATGGCCCCCTGCTACCAAAACCTTGCCATGTAAACCCACTACACTCTTGTACATTGTTTTTTGAGGGTTTTGTTGTTTGTTTGTTGATGTTTTATTTAAATATATGTTTTTAATTATGTTTTTTCTTGATTATACTCTGTAAGATCAGTTCTGTAGAATGGTGAACAGGAACAACCTTAATCTAATGTCATTTTGCACAATTAACTTTCCCTAGCCAATTTGGATTTAGTTCTTTTCTTTGTCTTTTTAGTGCCAATCAATCAAAAATTTATCAGATTAATTCATTATCCTCATCCTTCACTGACTCTCCATACTCAATAATGGCACCCACATTGTTCAATATATTTTTTTTTTCTGATTGTTCTAGTACACATAACTTTTTTCATAACTGTTTTTTTAACATAACTGTTAACTTTTTTTTTTTTTTTTTCCCTGCAGAAACCTCTAGAGAGAACAGGCTTCTTAGCTTTTTAGAGAACTTCAAGAAATAAAGTTACAGTAGTTACTTGCTTCATTTGAAATGTTGGCAAATTTTTAAAAACAAAAATAAAATAAATCAATTGAGAAAATCAGAAACTGTTATTAATCACATGAAGTCCATACCATTCAGGGTAATGTCCCTCTTCTCATGAAAAGGTACTTCGAATAAAAAAGGTGAAAGATTAAATAGATCAAATTCTTCTTCACGTTAAACCATGGTGTTGGAAATTTACATTTTTTTTTTCTTCAACTGCATATATAAAAGACTAATCACATAGTGTCCTACAGTATTAAAAGACATCAAAGATGCCTCTTTACATATTAAATTTGAAAAATAAAGGTTTGTTAATGCACATGAATAAACTATGAAATACAGAACAATTGAATTATCATAAATGATAAAAATTAGGATAAAAGTTTTATTGAAGTAGCTGACAGTCTGAGAAGTATTGTTGACAAAATTTATGAAAATAATTGGCAGTGAAATTAAGATTTTATTTTATTTTTTTAAGGATTTTCATGTAGGCATAACAGTTAGGCTAAATCATTACAACGCCATCTACAATAAGATTCCACAATGGAAAATGATGGACATTCTCAGGAGGCCATTTCCATTATTTCCGCCTCTGTAAGGCTTCACTGGGACCAACAGAACATGGGTAATAATTCGCTAGCACATTTCTGAATTATGTCTTATTAGTATCTATGTCACTCATTTCAGGGCATAAATGGATCACTCAACATCTCCTGCTTTTTCCACCATTGTTTATTACTATAAACTACAGATATCAGAACGGAATATTGCTGTAGAGAGTAGAAAACTATACATGCTGCATAAATAAATAAATAAATAAATAAATAAATAAATAAATAAATAAAATCCAAGTAACTTTTCTGCTTTTTGCTTGTTTGTTTTATTATTTTTTTATTAGGTGCTTGTTATGAATACTTCAGGTGGGATCTATCTAATTAGGTTTTCTATAAATTAATTTTCCTTGAACAATTAAAGGAAATCAGTCTCTCTAAAGTGTGATTTGTTACATTTTGAAAAGGAATCAGCAAGATTTTAAAATCAATCTTATAGAAATTCTGTATAATTAAGATAAAATTAAGAAAAGTATCTTATTTTCAAATAGCTAAAGCTGTATAAAATAAATCCCAATCTTCTGCATTACAAACTTAATTATTCTTCTTATAAAGTCAAGGACAAATCTCTGTTGAGTTTAATAGGAATATTAGCTAGCACATACAACTTACCATTCATTCTCAGAGAGTAGAAAAAAAAATATGTCAATTAGATGTTATCTGACTAATACAATTTACATTTTTCATATTTTGTATATATATTTTAATCCTTCTAGAGCAAGTATAATAGTATAATGAGTTGTCTCTCTCTACAGTTCTGCAGCTTCTGTAGCTATAGCCCAACTCAAATAACAAACCACTTTCTATTATTTCTTGTATTAAAATGTTACTTTTTTTTTTTTTTTTTTTTTTTTTCTTACTTGTTTTCATGTTTTAAAGACATTTTGGATTATTTCAGTCATACTTCTGTCTTTTACCTGCCATCTAGATACTCAAGACTATAATGACTGTGCATTATTAAGAGCCATCAGAAGTGCATAGACTCCATATTTGTATGATATATCTGCATGATATTGCTGCTGAGACCTGAACTATCCTTTCCATTGTCAACTGGCAGCTGCTAAACTCAAAGATGCAAAATAAATTGTCTTTTATGGGCAAAACTACTTTTATCATTGGTGTTTTTGTTTGGTTTGGTTTGTGAAAATTATTCTTTATATATTTTAAATAAATTTCTCATAACTGAGGGCAAATAAATATTTTTCCTTTGAAAATTTTCCTAAATTTTAAATACCCTCAGGATTTTTAATAGCTAGGTCAGTCAAAGTAAACCCATATTATCGATGGAAATCCCACTAAAGGAAACAGAGGTTAAGTGGGATTCATCTTACCTGTTGTCAGGCGCCTTACCTTAAAACAAGCACCTTGAACAAGATATACGGTTCAAGTAGTCTGCTAGATTTTCTTTATAGCTCATAGACAGAAATAGTCTCTTTCATAGGGCAATTCACTTATGTGTATGATATCAATCTTACAAGGAGATGAACTGCCCTCTGGAAATGGCTATTTCTTTTCATGGATCATAAAGAGAGTTTAGATGACTAGTTTATCCTGAGAACTTAACTTTTAACTAGCAGAAGTTAGATGAAGTGAATCCAGGACTGAATTAGTGATATTTTAATATTAGTTTCATGAAAAATATTATACTCTTGACAATGTTAATAAAATGTGCAATTAATATAAGTTAAAATCAGACTTTATGCCTTCATGAGTGCACATGAAGTTTTCTCATGCCATTTAACATACTGTATGATATCTGAGACATATGCAGATTCTGATAAATGTGGAATAGGACAGAGAAAACCTGCACCTGTCTGAACCAGCAGCTAGAGGCCACCTGGAAGACACTAGAGCATCTGAAACTGTACTAGTACACCTATGTTTATAGAACTGAAAGTAGCCACTAATACTCCCTTGACTCCAACATACAGTAAAGCAAACAAGCCCTGTGACTTGGCAAGGAGACTACCAATTCACAGCTGAGGAACTGTGACTATAAATACAGTGCAGCATGCTCTGATCACGGCTGCCATTATCTGGAGCCCCTTGAGTCCCAGGTTGGGTCCCAAAATACGTGCCGAAGTTTACCAATAATTTAATAGATGAAGTAAAATATCCATACATGGGAAGGGAAGGGAAGGGAAGGGAAGGGAAGGGAAGGGAAGGGAAGGGAAGGGAAGGGAAGGGAAGGGAAGGGAAGGGAAGGGAAGGGAAGGGAAGGGAAGGGAAGGGAAGGGAAGGGAAGGGAAGGGAAGGGAAGGGAAGGGAAGGGAAGGGAAGGGAAGGGAAGGGAAGGGAAGGGAAGGGAAGGGAAGGGAAGGGAAGGGAAGGGAAGGGAAGGGAAGGGAAGGGAAGGGAAGGGAAAAAAGAAAAAAAATAAAAAGGAAAACTTTATTCACTGGTTCTCAACAAGAGGCAGATGCTTAAACATTTCCTGGAAAGTTTGGCCATAGCATGCATATCTTTGTTTGTTTGTTTGTTTGTTTGTTTTTGTGAAGAAATACAACATAATCCTGAGTGTCCCCATTTCCTCCTCCTTTTCTTGAACTTTTATCACTGAGCATAATGTCATATGGAATGGTATATCCTTTTGGTCAGTTTAGGTCAGCTGACCCAGCAGTGTCCCCTCCCAACTTCTTGCCCATCCCCTGCATAATGGTTGCAGGACACAGAGTGAGAAAAAAAAAGAAAGCCTTGGCACTGTGCAAGCATTACCCATCTACCCATCAGTGTTCAAAACACTTATGTGTTATCTAAATGTTTTTTATCACAGATCCAAAACAACAGTGCTATACGGGTTACTAAGAAAAAAGTTAATTAACTGCATCCTAACCAGACCCAACATAAAGCATTACAATGATATTTACAAGGATCTCTGAAGGTCATGTAGTCCAACGTCCTGCTCAAAGCAGCACTAAGCTTCAAAGCCAGATAGTCCAGAGCCTTATACACTGGAGTTCTTAAAATCTCCAAAGATGGAAATTACACAGCCTCTTTGTGTATCCTGTTCTAGTGCTTACTCATTATGACTTATTTTTCCACTTTTGTACAAACAGAATTTCCCTTATTGAAACTTCTGGCCATTGCCTGTCATATGTTTGCTTAACACCTGTGAGACAAATCTTACTCCATCTTCTCTATAACACTTTTTTAAAGATCAAAGGATTGGCAACTCTATTTTTTACTCTGAATATATCCAAGTCCCTCAACTGCCCCATGTGTACTTCATCCCCATGCAGCTGAAGGAAAAGTCTGTAAAACAGTTGCATTATAAGCATAGATAACCATACTAAAATAGCAAAAACATAATAACTTTTAACATTTGGTAACCTTGTACTACTAACTTTTTTGCAACACAGCATAATTTAAATATATAAATAATAGACATAACTGCAAGGGGTAGATGGAGGTTTATATTACATGTATAGTTGCATAAAAGTGATGTAGGAAAATGTGAATTATATAAAAATAGCAAGATAAAAGTTAGCAGGCAGGAAAGGTGTTTGGTAATATTCTACTGTGCAAACAGGAATAGAATCTGCATGAGAGAAAAATCTTGCAGGGTAAGTGAAACAAGAACTGAACCTGATCCCAACAATAAGGTTCAATGAACAGAGATTACAAGATTACATCTTCTTTTGTGAAAGCATCGGATGAATATAAAACATAAAGAAAAAGAGTGGAAAGATGAAAAAAGATAAGAAAGTGCTCCAGTTTTCCTCACTGACAAGCTTTCAAGCCTAGTCACTTTGACCTTGGCAATAAAAAAGATATTAAGGTTCCATTGAGGACAATAGCCATTAGTGTTCAATAAAATGACATCAGACCCAAAGAATTTTATAGTTACAGCGATTTTAGGACAAGTTTGTTAAGGACCAAATATTTTGTATATTTTTGTATATCCGGAGATAATTGCTAAAAGAGATTAAGAACTACCCAGTGACAATGTGTATTAATGAATAACAATCCAGTAAAAAGTTGTTCTAAAATTTAAAGCTGGATTGATTTGTCAGTCATTTTAAAAGCTCTCATCACAGCAATCTCTATTTCCCTAATCATTATATAGACTGTTCTGTACCTCACAGTTTGCTGAGTAGATCATCTAGTCAAATCACCGTGCTGAAGCAGGATCAGCTAGTCAGCCCAGGACTCTGTCTAGATGGGTTTTGAGTGTCTCCACAGACAGAGATTCCACAGCCTCTCTGGGAAATCTGTTACAGCATTTGACCACCCTCACATTAATAGTAGTAGTAATTAATGGTAATTGTACTTAATAGTAGTAAGAGTAAGAGTAAGAGTAAATTCTTTGTTTTCAGGTAGAATTTCAAATGTTTTAATTTGTGCTTATTCACTCTTGCCCTGTCAGTGGGCACGACTGAGAAGATTCTGGCTCCCTCTTCATTTCCTTCCATCAAAGGAATGTTTATTGGTAACATTCTTGCTGAGCCTTATATTCTCCAGAATGAAGAGTCCAAGCTCTCTCATTGTATCCTTGTTGTGCTCAGTCATCTAGGTTTCTGAGGAAGTTGACAAATGCTATTGAGTCCAGAAATGATCCTTTATAATCTGTTTCCAAACAGTCTTGAAATCACCAATCCTTTCAGCTCAAAAGGTCCATACTC
Source organism: Anas acuta (assembly GCF_963932015.1). Lineage (NCBI taxonomy): Eukaryota > Metazoa > Chordata > Aves > Anseriformes > Anatidae > Anas > Anas acuta. Next base: position 37,311,700 of record NC_088979.1, read on the forward strand.
TACCTTTCATCTTTCAGGTCCATACTTTGGCTATAAAAATACTGCAACAGAATGTAACAAAGTCTTTGAGAAGGTAAAGGTAAATGAAGTGCCAATTCTCTCTCCTTGTCCAGAAGAACTGTTATTTCCTCATAGCAGATAATCATGCCCTTGACCCTTGCCTGTTAAATGCCTTTTATCTGTCTGTCTGTCTGTCTATCTATCTATCTATTTATTTCCCTGTGCCTGGAAATGGCTTCCATGAAGACTTAGTTCATAATATTACAAAAAGATAAAAATAAGGTTGTAAGATCTGGCCTACGTTTTTGTGGATCCTTTTTCTTTTGGTTCCTTCAATGCGTTCCTTCAATGCATTGAAGATAATTTTCTGACACAGGTGGTGGAGGAGCCAATGAGGAGGGGGGGGTTCTGTACCTTTTTCTTACTAACAGGGATAGGCTTTTTAGGGATGTGAAAGTTGGGGGCAGCTTGGGATACGGTGGCCATGAGATGGTGGAGTTCAAGATGGAACTTGGTGGAAGAAGTAAGGCAAAAAGTAGGTTTTCTACCCTGTATTTTTGGAGATCCAACTTTGACCTCTTCTGGGACCTACTTGGGGGTATCTCATGGGCTCGATTGCTAGAAGGCAAGGGTGCTTGTGACAGCTGGGCTACATTTAAACTGCACTTCTTCCAAGCTCAGGATTGGTGCATCCCTAAGAGTAGGAAATCAGGGAAGGGGGGCAGGAGACCTGCATGTATGAGTAAGGAGCTCATCAACAAAACCAAAAGGAAGAGAAAAGTCTATGAAATGTGGAAAAAGTCTATGAAATGTGTAAAAATTCTCCTCTTGGGAAGAGAATAGGAGCATTGACAGGGGCTGCAGGGATGTGACGAGGACGGCTAAAACCCACCTGGAGATGATACAAAGCTGGGAGGAGTGGCTGACAGGCCAGAAGGCTGTGCTTCCATTCAGCAAGAACTGGACAGGCAGGAGAGATGGGTAGGAAGAAACCAAATGAGGTTTAACAAGAAGAAGTGTAGAGTCCTGCACCTAATAACTACATGTATCAGTACAGTCTGCGGGTTGACCTGCTGGAGAGAAGCTCTGCAAAGAAGGACCTGGGGATCCTGGTGGACGACAGGTTGACCATGAGCCAGCACTGTGCCCTGGTGGCCAAGAGGGCCAATGGGGTCCTGGCATACATTAAAAGGAGACAGCAGGTCAAGGGAGGTGGTCCTCCCCCTCTGCTCTGCCCTGGTCAGGCCTCATCTGGAGCACTCTGTCCAGTTCTGGTCTCCCCAGTACAAGAAAGACAGGGATCTCCTGGAAAGAGTCCAGCGGAGGGCCACAAAGATGATATGGGGCCTGGAGCATCTTCCCTATGAGGAAAGGCTGAGAGACCTGGGTCTGTTCAGCCTGGAGGAGAGAAGACTGAGAGGGGATTTTATTGATGTTTACAAATATCTTGAGTGTGGAAGACAGAGGGATTTGGCCAACCTCTTTTCAGTGGTTTGTGGGGACAGGACAAGGAGCAATGCCCACAAAATGGATCACGGGAAGTTCTGCACCAATATGAGAAAGAACTTCTACAGGGTAAGGGTGATGGAGCACTGGAACAGCCTGCCCAGGGTGGTTGTGGAGTCCCCTTCTCTGGAGATACTTAAGGCCTGTTTGGATGCCTACCTGGGCAGCCTGCTCCAAGGAACCTGCTTTGGCAGGGGTGTTGGACCTGATGATCTTTCGAGGTCCCTTCCAACCCCTTCGATTCTGTGATTCTGTGATTCTTGAAGATAGAAATGATATTAGTCAGTTCTCCACCCCTTAAGTACCTCCTCAACCACCAAAACCTTTCAAATAGGGTTAACACCCTATCTGTCAGCTCAGTGAGCACATTTAAATGCTTTCCATATGATTCCATTGACTTGTGTAGTACCTAAGTAGTTCCTAATTTTATTCTATTCTACTCTTTGTAGTCTTTCCTCAACTTTTTTTGACGTGGGAAACCAGAAAACAGGCCTTCCCAGAAAAAATATATGAAAAAGACACTGTAAAGCTCATATTATCTGTGTTATTTGTCACTAGATGATCAGCCTCATTCAACAGCAGTTCAAAATTTTTCTTTATCGATTTTTTGCTACTGATAAGTTTGTTAAATGTGTTATTGCACTAGTCATCTCCCACCTATTCATTTTATCCATGGTTTGACCTTCTTAATTTCATGCCTGGGATGGATGGACATGTTACAAAAAATCTGAGGGGAGGGTGTCAATAGGTTGGAGCCAGTCTCTTTTCAGTTGTGCCCAGGAAGAGGGAGAGAGGCAATGGGCACAAACTGAAGCACAGGAAGTTCCATCTGAATATGAGAGGGCATTTCTTTCTGTGAGGGTGACAGAGCACAGGTTGTCCAGAGAGGTTGTGGAGTCTCCTTCTCTAGAGATATTCAAATACTGCCTGGATGCCATACTGTGCAGCATGCTCTAGGTGATCCTTCTTGTCAGGTGGTTGGACTAGAGGTAACTTCAAAGGTCCCTTCCAACCTCAGCCATTCTGTGATTCTGTGAATAAATGTGGACTCAAGAATATACATGGAAAGATGTACATGCATATTCTTCCAAGCCAATGCTATGAAAGAAACAAATTAATGGAAGACTATAATAAAATTGAGGTTATTCTAGTTATTCTTGCAATCCAGTTATTGTAATCCAGAAGTTGCATAGGGAACAAATGAGGAAATAAATATAGGTTGTTATATCTTAATCAATACTCTTATCTGTGGAAAAGACATCCATAAACAGGTGGAAAAAAAAAAAAAAAAAAGTATCATTCTTAGTATCTCAACTGTCAGTAATTTTATGAAGAACAAGAACAACAACAAAACACTACTTACTTTAGTAGTAGTAGTAGTAGTAGTAGCAGTAGCAGTAGTAGTAGTAGTAATTTAAGATTCAGAGAAATATGTGACTAAATTGCAGCTAAAAGTACATTTTTAACATAATATTTTGCTGTCAAATAAAATTAATTAACATGTAAAAAGGAAAAGTTTTACAGTGATATGCTATGAAAACTAATTCGACTGCAGATCCAAAAGGGAAAAAAAATTCTACACGTAAGAAAAATAAAAAGAATAACTCACAATAAAAAATAAAATAAAATAAAATAAAATAAAATAAAATAAAATAAAATAAAATAAAATAAAATAAAGTAAAATAAAATAAAATAAAATAAAATAAAATAAAATAAAATAAAATAAAATAAAATAAAATAAAATAAAATAAAATAAATAAATAAATAAAAAGTCAGATTTTAGATACTAAATATTTGGCCATTTGCTCACAGAGCAGGATCCCAAACCAATATTGAAAGTTCAATATTGAAAGACGGCTTTTGACACCGTCTCCCACAGCATTCTCCTCAAGAAACTGGCTGCTCTTGGCTTGGACTGGCGCACGCTTCGTTGGGTTAGAAACTGGCTAGATAGCCGGGCCCAAAGAGTTGTGGTGAATGGAGCCAAGTCCAGTTGGAGGCCAGTCACTAGTGGCGTCCCCCAGGGCTCGGTGCTGGGGCCGGTCCTCTTTAACATCTTCATCAATGATCTGGATGACGGCATTGAGTGCACCCTCAGTAAGTTTGCAGATGACACCAAGCTAGGTGCGTGTGTCGATCTGCTCGAGGGTAGGAAGGCTCTGCAGGAGGATCTGGATAGGCTGCACCGATGGGCTGAGGTCAACTGTATGAAGTTCAACAAGGCCAAGTGCCGGGTCCTGCACCTGGGGCGCAATAACCCCAAGCAGAACTACAGGCTGGGAGAGGAATGGTTGGAGAGCTGCCAGGCAGAGAAGGACCTGGGAGTGATGGTGGACAGTCGGCTGAATATGAGCCAGCAGTGTGCTCTGGTGGCCAAGAAGGCCAACAGCATCCTGGCTTGTATCAGAAACACTGTGACCAGCAGGGCTAGGGAGGTGATCGTCCCCCTGTACTCGGCTCTGGTGAGGCCGCACCTCGAGTACTGTGTTCAGTTTTGGGCCCCTCGCTACAAGAAGGACATCGAGGTGCTTGAGCGGGTCCAAAGAAGGGCGACGAAGCTGGTGAGGGGCCTGGAGAGCAAGTCCTATGAGGAGCGGCTGAAGGAGCTGGGCTTGTTCAGCCTAGAGAAGAGGAGGCTCAGGGGTGACCTTATTGCTCTGTATAAGTACATTAAAGGAGGCTGTAGCGAGGTGGGGGTTGGCCTGTTCTCCCATGTGCCTGGTGACAGGACGAGGGGGAATGGGCTAAAGTTATGCCAGGGGAGTTTTAGGTTAGATGTTAGGAAGAATTTCTTTACTGAAAGGGTTGTGAGGCATTGGAACGGGCTGCCCAGGGAGGTGGTGGAGTCACCATCCCTGGAAGTCTTCAAAAGACGTTTAGATGTAGAGCTTAGGGATATGGTTTAGTGGGGACTGTTAGTGTTAGGTCAGAGGTTGGACTCGATGATCTTGAGGTCTCTTCCAACCTAGAAAATTCTGTGATTCTGTGATTCATAGTATCATAGAATGGCCTGGGTTAAAAAGGACTTTAAAGATCATCTAGTTTCAACCCCCCTGCTCTGGACAGAGTTGCCAACCACTAGAACATACTGCCTAGAGCCTCACCCAGTCTGGTCTTACATGCCTCCAGGGATGGGGGCATCCACAACCTCTCTGGGCAACCTGTTCCAGTGCCTCACCACCCTGTGAGTGAAAAAAAAAATTCTCCTAATATCTAACCTAAATCTCACCTGCCTTAGTTTAAAATCATTTCCCTTTGTCCTATCTCTATCAACGCATATAAATAGGTGTTCCCCCTCCTGTTTATATGCTCACTTCAAGTACTGGAAAGCCACAGTGAGGTCTCCCCAGAACCTCCTCTTCTCCAAGCTAAACAAGCCCAGTTCCCTCAACCTTTCTTCATAGGAGAGGAGCTCCAGCCTCTTAGATCGTCTTAGTGGCCCTCCTCTGGACCTGTTCCAAGAGCTCCACATCCTTCCTGTGCTGGGCATCCCAGGCTTGCACACAGTATTCCAGGTGGGGTCTCACAAGAGCAGAGTAGAGGGGGACAATCACCTCCCTCTCCCTGAAGGCCACCCCTTTTTTTATTGCAGCCCAGGACATAGATGGCCTTGTGGGCAGCAAGCATGAACTGCTGGTTCATATCCAGCTTCTCATCCAGCAGGACCCTCAAGTCCTTCTCTGCCAGGCTGCTCTCAAGTTCTTCTTCTCCCAGTCTATATATGGATTGCCCCAGACCAAGTGTAACACCTTGCACTTGGCCTTGTTGAACCTCATTAGGTTTTCACGGGCCCACTTCTCCAGCCTGCCCAGGTCGCTCTGGATGGAATCCCTACACCCTATTATATCAATTGCACCATTCAGCTTGGTGTCATCTGCAAACTTACTGATGGTCTATACTCTTTGGGTAGAGATGACTACTTTGTAAAAATAATCCAAACAAAGAAACTAAAATCAACCCTCTCTTCTCCCCAACACAGGATGTGCCTGTACTTAGCTAGTTACGAACGGGAAAGTTTCCAGATGATTTCTGAAACTTTAACAAGTCCTTTACAAAAATCCACTGATTTTTTTTTGTTTGTACACAGAGCTAATTATGTTCTATGCTGAAACTGTGTTAATATTGCTCTCAAGCATGGAAAAAGCTAATGATAATGTTGTCCCCTTAATAATAATATACTTCTTTTTCTTTTCCTTTTTCTTTCTCTTTCTCTTTTTCTTATTCTTTTTCTTTTCTATTTCTTTTTCTTTCTCTTTCTCCTTTTCTTTCTTTCTCTTTCTTTCTCTTTCTTTCTCTTTCTTTCTCTTTCTCTTTCTCTTTCTCTTTCTCTTTCTCTTTCTCTTTCTCTTTCTCTTTCTCTTTCTCTTTCTCTTTCTCTTTCTCTTTCTCTTTCTCTTTCTCTTTCTCTTTCTCTTTCTCTTTCTCTTTCTCTTTCTCTTTCTCTTTCTTTTTCTCTTTCTCTTCTTCTTCTTCTTCTTCTTCTTTTCCTAAAAAAAGGCAATTTTTTCTTGCTGATTTATCAAATCTCTTCTCTGCCTGTTAAAATAATTCCTGAGCAATGTCCTAGAATAAATCGTGTCTTAGAAAGGACAAGAAATTTGTTCTGGAAGAAATCTTAACTCTATATAACTGCATAATAAAGCACTTAAAGAAGAACAGTGCTGTAGATTTATAAAAGCATTTACTGCTTCCAAACAAAACTAAGTGAAATAAAACTTGTTCTTCCTGAAACTATATTTTAATGAAAGCAATGCATACCATAAACTTCGAAACATACCATTGCTGGAATTTCCTAGTTTGTTGACCCGTAATATGAATATTATATAAGATGAGATTTTCTACTTTCATTATAGTAGCACTATGGGTTCAGAATTTCTGTTCAGATTTGAATATTATGAATTACACATTGTGTTCAGGGAAAATTTTGTATGATATGAAATGAAATAGGGTATTCATGTAAAAATTTAATTTAAAAAAGATGCAAAGATGAAGATTTCAGAAATGCTGCCAGGTAGTGAGTTCCATCTTGATTCAGAGGCTGTATATTTTGTCATGACCTTCATTTGCTATTTCTACATCATGCTTAAATTACCTTTGGTCTTTGAAATAACTACTTTGTTGTATAGGTTTGGTGCCAAATTAAAAGACTGAGAAAAGGTGATGGAACAATCTAGTCATTAATTATGAATAATTAATCTTCTTGAAACTACGCATTATTTATTTATTTATTTATTTATTTATTTATTTTACTAGACCATTGACTTGAAATGATGAATATGAGCCAGCAGTGTGCCCTGGCAGCCAGGAGGGCCAACCGTGTCCTGGGGTGCATCAAGCACGGCATCGCTAGTAGGTCAAGGGAGGTGATTGTCCCGCTCTACTCTGCGCTGGTGAGGCCTCACCTCGAGTACTGTGTGCAGTTCTGGGCACCACAGTATAAAAAGGACATGAAATTGTTGGAGAGTGTCCAGAGGAGGGCTATGAAGATGGTGAAAGGCCTGGAGGGGAAGACGTACGAGGAACGGCTGAGGGCACTGGGCCTGTTCAGCCTGGAGAAGAGGAGGCTGAGGGGAGACCTCATCGCAGTCTACAACTTCCTCGTAAGGGGGTGTCGAGAGGCAGGAGACCTTTTCTCCATTAACACCAGTGACAGGACCCGTGGGAACAGGGTTAAGCTGAGGCAGGGGAAATTTAGGCTTGACATCAGGAGGGGGTTCTTCACAGAGAGGGTGGTTGCACACTGGAACAGGCTCCCCAGGGAAGTGGTCACTGCACCGAGCCTGTCTGAATTTAAGAAGAGATTGGACTGTGCACTTAGTCACATGGTCTGAACTTTTGGGTAGACCTGTGCGGTGTCAAGAGTTGGACTTGATGATCCTTAAGGGTCCCTTCCAACCCAGGATATTGTATGATTCTATGATTCTATGAAAAGTCAGAGGTTGGAGTAGTTTTTCTCAGTTTTTCTCTGTTTTTCTCAGTGGAAACATTTAGGGATATTTATTTCTAAACAAGGGATGGATCTTTATGATATAGAGGAAAAATAAGTCAAGATTCCAAAGAGCAATCAGCTGTTAATGATTTTGATTTTTTCTTGGACTTGTAACTCTCCAGCACCATACTAAGTGAAAGCACCCAAGATTAAGAAATGCTTACACAAGTGTTTACTCTCTGTTTTTCTATTAACTGTACTCTAACTAGAACCAGAACCTCTGGGAAAAGTGTCTGAGCAGTAGAAGGCTCAGAAGGGTTGTGAGACTCCTCTAGAGGCTTAAAATTGTAAAGAATTGAGAAAAGTGGACTTTCCAAATAAGGAAATCTCTAGCAAGAGGTCATCAGCACTTGCATACAATATGTAGATGGTCTCCTAGCAGACTGGCTTCCATCAAGAGCAAGCTATCCAGTGAGGTCAGAAATACAGCAATAGAGGTTCACCTTATATAGAGGAGATCTATTTCTTTCCCTGAGACAAATACATCTTACTTTGGATTAAACTTTCAGTATTTTTTTTGTCTCTTTTATTTTTGAATCAATTACAATAACATTTATGCTTTCATATGAATAACAAAAAAAAAAAATAATAATAAAAATAGTCACCCTAAAATCCTGGCCTTTCATACTATGTAATAAACAAGCTTGTATCTGCTAGATAAACAAACAAACAAAGCTATAATGGAACATGTATGATAAAAATCTCTTTTAATGTATTTATCTTTCTATTTTGCAATGAAGATGAGGACTAAAATTCAAACAACTTTTGTGGAAATTTCCACAATCCTAAATATCAGATTTTATGTTCAATTTGTTTCTTTTTTGACAATATATAAAATATACTACACAGAAGCATAGAAACAGGAAATGTAGTGCTACTATACTCCTAGTTTATAAATGATAAATATTCTCTATATTTCAGGGAGAATTACAGTGATGTAGTCAAACATCTGAATTGTATACTAATTTAAAGCCCCTCTCAATTTCTTCATAGAGAATGTAATCACTCTGAAGCCATAAGTTGTAATGTGGATATTCTGGAGATATTTTCTTGGTAAAATTTAAAAATAATTTGCAGGTATCTATAGACACAGTTGTCCCTGTGTCCAGTGTCCCTGTTTGTTATGGAGGAAGGTGTTGAATGAGTGGTTGGATTATGACTAGGTCCTCTCTCAAGACAGCATTGAAAACTATACTTGCAATATCTCATTTTTCAATCACTATATTGCAAATGTATAAATGAATGCATAAATGAATTATGACAAATTCAAATATTTCTAAAATAGCATGTTGTTTTTCTTAATTAATATTTCTAACAATTCTCTATCTTGTATAGATTTTGATTTATTTATAGTCACCATCCCCGGGGGTGTTCAAGGAAAGATGGTGCTTACATGCCTAAGACGTGGTGCTGAGGGACATGATTTAGTGGGTGACATAGTAGGGTGATAGCCAGATGGTCTTGAAGGTCTTTTCCAACATGAATGGTTCTATGGTTCTGTGAAAAGCCATTTGTTGTGAAAATGCATAATGTCTGATATCATTAAAAAAATAAAAATAAAAGTATGTAAACCATTAAAATAAAGTATCAGCTGTTTGTGACATTTTGAACTGGGATGATATTAAACTTATTTTCTTCTGTTATTACCTTGGTTTTGTTTTATGGGTGAAAACAGCTGCTAGAGCTTGACATATGGATATGACATAGCATATTGAAAAGGCCTTTGAAATATCAGGACATTAGAATTTATGCTGTGAAAAGAAAGAAACATATTGAGGTACTAAGCATGTCATATTAACTAGGAATAGGCTGGTACTGTTATATATGAATTTAAAAGGATTCATTAGATGCTTATAATATAGTTTGGAAAAAAATATTTCCCAACATGCATTTATATAAATAAGTGGAACAAAATAGCAATGATGGAACCTCAACACAGCCAGTAAGACATAAGGAAAAAAAATCTGGAAAATAAAAGGAAGATCTAAATTTATACCTTTACTCAGACCAGTAAAGATTTACTCAGATTTTGGTACCCATGGAAGAAAGTGATACCTTGGTAGTTTTACCTTGTTGGGCAGCTGAACTCCATCACAACTGCTCCCTTATTTCCCTTCCTTAGAAGAATAGCAGGAGAAGAAAGTATGTTGGGAGGAAAACAAAACAAAACAAAACAAGACAAAACAAAACAAAACAAAACAAACAACACCAAACAACAAGAGAAAAAAACACCAACTCATGTTGAGATAAGGATAATTTAATTAAAGAGAAGAGGGGGGTGGAACAAGCAGAGGCCACACAGAAACACAGAGAGAAAAAAAATACATTTTACTTCCCATCCAAGAGCAATGACTGTCCACTTCCTGAGAAGCAGGATTTCCATACCAAGAGCAGATTGTCTTTATAATAGACATCTTTATAACAATGGAATACCTCTTTGGTCAGTTTAGGTCAGCTGCCCTGGTGTGTTCCCTCCACACCTCTAGGCTGCTGGCTCCTGGAGGGGGGGAGTTTTGGAGGGATTATTGATACTGTGCCAGTATTGTTCAGCAATAGACAAAACACTGGTGTGATACTAATGCTGTTCTAGCTACAAGTGTAGAGAACAGCACTGTATCGGCTGCTGCAGGGAAAGTTAACTCCATCCCAGCCAGATCCAGTACAGATAGTCAATATAAATAACACTAGGATAATGTTCTAAGAACATAAAATCTATATGCCATTCAGTAACGTGAAATCCTTTAGTTTTAACAGATGTAAACAAACAAGTTTTTTCCTCCCACAGAAGTGCCAGACTCCTCAATATCACATAGACTTGTAACACTATTGTGACCCTGTAAAGAAGACTTAAACTTTAAAACTGAAAAAATAATATTTGCTTCCTATATGTGCAAACGTCTTTCTGTGGTATGAAAAGTATGTTATGTGTTTGTAGAAACATGGCTGACTTCCTAATCCATCTAAATGTTTACATTAAAAAAAAAAAATCCCAGCTATTATGAAGAGATAAAGGACACTGTTTAGAGTCTTGTCTCTTGCAATAGTCCTATAGCACACAGTATTTTTTTTAATTTATTTTAAAATAATTTAAATGAAAAAATTGTTAGTCTCATTTATGTATTTAATTATTTATTTATATTCCATGTGTTCTGCTAGGGAAAATATGGTTGTGAAGAAGCAGCAATGATCATTTTTGTAGACAGTGCTGAAAGTAACATCTCTTACAGAGTTACCTATTTTTATTATTATTGTTGTTGTTTGTTGTTGTTGTTTTATTTTATTTTATTTTATTTTATTTTATTTTATTTTATTTTATTTTATTTTATTTTATTTTATTTTATTTTATTTTATTTTATTTTAATATCAGTTGTCCCTTGAAGACATTGAAAATAAAAGGGAAACAGGGAAAACAATGTATAAATAAATGACAGATCTAAAGACTGGTTAAACACAATAAGAAAATTAGATATCTATAAAAACTTTAAGAGAATCTGAGGTTCAAAAATGAAAAGTGTAGCTAGAGAAGTTCAAATAGTGAACAGTTGTCATTCACTTAGAGCAATGTATTTTTAGCATATTTTTATCTAATCTTGTTTAGCATATTTTTATCTAATATTTTATATAATCTTATTTGCCTTTAAACTTTTTAGAAAACAGACAGGATTCAATTGCTTAAATAGAAATGCTTGGTGGCATCCTAAATTATCATAAAAATATGCAGAAAAACTGGAGATACAATGAAAATGCTGCATTTTTGTTCTTTGAGAGGCATAATTACAGGTCATGAGAAACACCCAGGAACAGTAAGTGAGTTAATACATTAGATATCTATAGATATTGAGTCCATTGACAGAAATGAAAACAATGAAACATTAGAGACCTTATACACATAAAAAATAAACCCAAACTTTTACACTGTAGAAAGTCAAATAAAATGAAATTTGTGTAATTTAATATGTATTGAAAACTCTACCCAGCCTCGTCCTTAATAAAAATTATATCTTCCCTTTGTGTTATTTTCCTTCTTTGGAATTTTACTTGTTAATTTCAATATTTAACTTGTAATCTTTAATAATAATAATAATAATAATAGCAACAACAAAAAAATCCCCCTGGTTTTCAATAATGCCAATCACATTGAAATGCTATTCATATTTATTTATTGTCTAAATTCCAAATTCTATCTTAACTTTTCTGGTAATTTGAAAATTTCCTCCTTTGTTCCTTCACAATGCCTTTAACACATGTCTATACTCAGGTACACATTCAAGAGTTTAGACCCCTAAGACTGTACAATGCAGAAACAAAAAATGTGGCTTGTAGGACTGAAGAAAAAAAAACTGAAAGTATACACTTTTTTTTTTTTAGTATTGTATTATGAAGAGCAAATAGAATTTAGTTGTGCCTGATACGTGAGGCATTGGTTTTGCTGCAAATGCTTGAAAAATCTTGTGCAAATGTGGCTTTTTATTCAGTCCCCTCAAATAAAAACAGATACAATCACAATACTAGCTTTGGGACATAACTATTAATGTAGTAGAGCCTAATACTAAATATAATTAAGTTTCAAAACCACCATAGATTATCAAATGATATGTCTGATATAAAATTACTATTACATATTAATTCTCTGGGAAATCAGAGTATGAACTGTGTGCTTAAATTAAACCAATCCAGTAAAAAGCTAAAATCAATACACAGCTAATATACCAAAAACTAATACATAGAAAATATGGCTTCTAGTCATAACAACATTAATTAATCAAACAATCAATCAATGAAAAGTTATATAAAGTATTAGGAAACATAGTTGGTTTTATACTTAACTTTAAATACTGATAGTTTGCATTGTAGCACTGAAAAAACATTGAGGAACATATTGCAAATTAGCATAAAGTAATCAACAATTTCGAGTAGCTAAAATTTGATTATGTATACATAAATCAAGCACTTCTGAAGTTTATCAAGTGTTTCTAGCTTTTGTTGTTAAAATTCATCATAAGACCATCTTAAAAGCAATTTGATTACAAAAAACATAAACAAATCTAGACATTTTGCATGTCCAGATATCTCCTTGATCATAGTCTTCATAGTCTTTCTGTTTTTTCATTGTTGTTTTTGTTTCTTTTTTTTTGTTTGTTTGTTTGTTTGTTTTGTGTTTGTTTTTAAATCTTGTCTTATACTAAAAAGATTATTCTTCTCTAATTTCAGGCTATTAATTCTTTCTTGTATTCCTTGTGGTATCCCCTTACTGAAAGAGGGAACACCAAATCTTCCAGCCTCACCCAATACTTCTACCCTATCAAATCCTGATTCATGTGCACTTTCAATTATAACAACTTGTACATTACTTTCTTGAGCAGAAAATTGTATGTGTGTATGTTTGTGTTCATGTGTTCATGTATGTATATGCATCCTTCTATCTCCAGTATAAAATACGAAATAAAATAAATAACATAACATAACATAACATAACTAAAATAAAATAAAATAAAATAAAATAAAATAAAATAAAATAAAATAAAATAAAATAGTATTGGTGGTCAGTTAGTGAAAAGCCCTATATAATTCTAAGGAAGAGTCTGTGGAAGTTATTACGCTTACTTGATGTAGAATATTCCTTTGTAGTGCATAGTCCTTCTAAATTAAATTACTAAATTGTAGGGAAATAATATTCAGTTCTGGTCTTTCCAGTACTGAAGAGAATGTAGTGCTTACACTTAAGCATAGTCATCCTATGTGAAGGAGATAGGAAGCAGGAGTTGAAAGCCATATCATAGATGTACTATGTACATAGGTGTACATAGATGCCATATTGTAGATGTACTTTATATAACTGATACCATTTCTTGTTTAAGAGTATATGAAAGCAAGCCAGGAAGGTAGTGTCAGCTTCTTATAACATGAATCAAACAAAGAAAAGCAGCCACGTCCTTTGTACAAATTCATAGTCATACATATGAATTTGAGGGAAAATGGACAGGACTACTTGGAAGTTTGGACCTGAGATATTATTCTCATAATACAGAGGTGAAGGTGTTATATAAAATGCTTTTATGTTCATATTTTTGAAATGCTTAGAGAATTTGCCTACGTTCTTTGAAATTAGTTCACAAATTCTTAACACACGATGGCTTTAGAATTCTTTGAAAAGCATAATATAAAAGCTAGTGTCTTTACAAACATGTACAATGAGTCATGTTGTGGAATATTTCAGTCAAACTAACTGTAAAGTCCTGCGTGATTTACTACTGTTTTCTATTTGCATATCATTAAGATAAATGAAACTACATTTTCCCTAAAGATTGTTTTAAATAAACTATACAATTCTTAGACAAACCAAAGATGACTTGCTGGAGTTTCAGCCTAAACAGAGAAAAACTAATGCAAGAAAAGCTTATTCTAGAAAACACATTTATTTGGAGATTGGGTTGGAGTGGAATACATTATCTCATTTATGGTTAATACTGGTAGGTTTCATTTCCAAATCTGACAATAGTCATGATGACATCCAGAGAACACAGTGGCTATACATACTCATTTTCAGTTAAGTCACAGAAGAGATGTACAGTATGAAATTCATGTCATACCAACAGCATAGGACTCATATATAAACCATGACTGCCATAGATTTCTGCTTGAATTCAGTCACTGAGCAGCACTGAAAGTTGTCATTATTTAAAGACAAAACTAAAGTGATATACCTTTATTTTTATTTGCTTTTCTCCACACTCCTTAAGAATTCTTAAACTCCTTGGAGTAATGGTATGACAGAAAGAATTATTTGATACACTTTTTAAAGTATGCAAAATCATTTGGCAAAGACTGGAGGCTCTAATAAAGTAGATCATTCTCGATTGTCTTGATATGAATCATAGACACTACGGAACGGTATGGTACAACAATGAGTAGCTGACTAATATAGTGCATTGGTGCAATCTTTTACAGACATTTTAAAGCCAAATTCAATAGCCATTTATTTTCTAGAAATATGTTATTCAAACATTCACAGAGGATATAGAACGAGAACAGACAAACACAAATAAAAAACTGAGAATATGAGCTGTATTTAATTTCATCCTTTTTTTTTTTTTTAAGATTAATGAATACAAATCTGGCTCACATTTTGAGTCAACTTGTCACTGAAATAAGTTATGTAGTACCTGTGTTTTTCTATTTCCAGTTTAATATAATAATAATAATATATATTTATAATATATATATAATAATAAAACTAATGTGTAGTTTTCTAGTACAATAAATATGATTTTGCTTCCTCTAGCTGTAAAAGCAGTTTGCAATAAAACCAAAATTTTTAGTGGTTATATGTTAGCCACTCATTTTGTTTACTATTGCTATATCTTGTATTTACTGGAACTCTATTTGAACTTGCTGAGAATTCCTTCTCTTAAATGTATGATATAATGCTTATCCATACCACAGGCAACGAAGCTTAAACTCCTATATATGTGGCAAATGTCCAGGAAACAACCATGAATAAGTAAAATTGTTAGCACAATATAGAACTGCTGAGCAATAAGGAAGAAGATGACAAACTATAAGCAATAATAAAAGAAGAAAAGAAAAGAAAAGAAGAAAAGGAAAGAAAAGGAAAGAAAAGGAAAGAAAAGGAAAGAAAAGGAAAGAAAAGGAAAGAAAAGGAAAGAAAAGGAAAGAAAAGAAAAGAAAAGGAAAGAAAAGGAAAGAAAAGAAAAGAAAAGAAAAGAAAAGAAAAGAAAAGAAAAGAAAAGAAAAGAAAAGAAAAGAAAAGAAAAGAAAAGAAAAGAAAAGAAAAGAAAAGAAAAGAAAAGAAAAGAAAAGAAAAGAAAAGAAGAAAAGAAAAGAAAAGAAAAGAAAAGAAAAGAAAAGAAAAGAAAAGAAAAGAAAAGAAAAGAAAAGAAAAGAAAAGAAAAGAAAAGAAAAGAAAAGAAAAGAAAAGAAAAGAAAAGAAAAGAAAAGAAAAGAAAAAAACAACACACACTCAAAACTGAAGAAAAACAGAAGAGGAAGAAATGGACATCATCAACATTGCATTTGTCCTGACAATAACTCAGGGTGTTCACATCTTTCCATGATGGTTTTTCTCCCCTCCTTTGCATAAGGATGAAAAAGAACATCAGAAAAATTAAGAAGAAAAAAGAAAAGAAAAGAAAAAAACAACACACACTCAAAACTGAAGAAAAACAGAAGAGGAAGAAATGGACATCATCAACATTGCATTTGTCCTGACAATAACTCAGGGTGTTCACATCTTTCCATGATGGTTTTTCTCCCCTCCTTTGCATAAGGATGAAAAAGAACATCAGAAAAATTAAGAAGAAAAAAGAAAAGAAAAGAAAAAAACAACACACACTCAAAACTGAAGAAAAACAGAAGAGGAAGAAATGGACATCATCAACATTGCATTTGTCCTGACAATAACTCAGGGTGTTCACATCTTTCCATGATGGTTTTTCTCCCCTCCTTTGCATAAGGATGAAAAAGAACATCAGAAAAATTAAGAAGAAAAAAGAAAAGAAAAGAAAAAAACAACACACACTCAAAACTGAAGAAAAACAGAAGAGGAAGAAATGGACATCATCAACATTGCATTTGTCCTGACAATAACTCAGGGTGTTCACATCTTTCCATGATGGTTTTTCTCCCCTCCTTTGCATAAGGATGAAAAAGAACATCAGAAAAATTAAGAAGAAAAAAGAAAAGAAAAGAAAAAAACAACACACACTCAAAACTGAAGAAAAACAGAAGAGGAAGAAATGGACATCATCAACATTGCATTTGTCCTGACAATAACTCAGGGTGTTCACATCTTTCCATGATGGTTTTTCTCCCCTCCTTTGCATAAGGATGAAAAAGAACATCAGAAAAATTAAGACGGAACAATAAGTGTATTACAATTTTAACTGCACTGTTAATCCCATCTTCTTAATTATTTTAATGAAGGATTTTCAATTTCAGATTTGCAATTTTAATTTTAACCGAAATAGAAACAGATAGTGTTGCCTTTTAATTGGATTAGTAATAAATTATAGGAATCGTAATTTTTGTAACCTTTTTGTACATTACAAAGTTTTGAATACAACAAGTATGGAAAGGAGTATAACTTGATTCTAATTCTTGATTCTAACTTGATTCTAATTCTTTTTAACTTGATTTCAAAGTTTGTTTGTTTGTTTGTTTGTTTGTTTTTTTCTTCTGTGTTTATGTCTCATTTAATAGAATGCAGCAGCATAACTGAAAGCATCTGATTGAGACAAGACTCCAGTGCTGAATATTAATCCTGTTTTTCATTGACAAATTCAAATACATTAAGTGACAACGTATTTAGGCTGAAATAACTAGCTAACATAATCCTGCTTCTTCTTGTGGGGCTTTGCCAACCAAAACCCAGGGGAGTAAGCAATGCAAAACAAACAAACAAACAAACAAAAACTGTATCATTTAATTCCATACTGCTTTATTGGAATTCCTGAATACAGACTCTTCTGTGAAGATGAGTGAAACCACCTTCAGTAAGGTGGATTAATGCAGATAGAAAACATGGATATCTTGAAAAGGTTCAAATCATGGTGGAAAGAATCAACTATTTGAAGAAGAGTGTGGAGGTCAATTTTCACAAGCTTCTACGTAATTGAGGAGTTCTCAAAATCTGTTTGCAACACAGGATTTCACAAAGTGACAAATATACAATTAGGCAGATGTTGTAGCTTGGGTAATTGTCAGTTCTGATGCTCTTTTTTTTTTTTTTTTTTTTTAATCATTTTGAACCCTATAGTTTGTATAATCACAATTAAACATTTTTTCCTCAGAAAATACGGAGGAAGCAAGATATCGATTGTTCACCAGGTTAATATTTATTATATATAATATATAACAGAATTTCTTTGAAGGTGATTCCACCTCTCACTAAGATGTGGTGGTTTTCATTTACAGAAATATGTGAATTCAGGAAGATCTGTTCTATTGTTCTGGAAAACAACAGCAACAAAAATCCTGTCTCTGTTGCTTCTGCAGAATCCACTAACTGCAATAAAAGGAACAAAGAGCTACTTAAATAAATGCCTGACCAAAGGAAGCATTGCCTACTATGAAAACATTCTTTTTGATGATGTTTCTCCTTTCTAATTCCCAGAAGGTGTTTGAAAAATGTGGGTGGCATAGTAATACAATACTGATATTAATTTTGTATGAAGTGGCACAGCATGAATTTTACTCCCCATGTAGGTTCTAGGTATTCTTCTAATCCATCAACCAGTGCAGCAAAAGAATTCACCTAAGTTTATTTTCATATGGAAGCATGTTTTAGCCCATCCAATTTACATTATATTATTAGTGAGCTGTCTTCCATGTTGTTTGTTTTTTTTTGTGTGTGTGTGTTTTATTTCATTTTGTTTTCCCTTTTATATTTGCTAATTTTCTGTATTTCTATGGAAATATTTCTCAACATTTCTCAGTATCTCAACAGTGAAAAAAATCAGGCATTAAAGACATAATTTTGCAATATGACTGATCAATTATTTTATTTTATCATGATTTCTTTCAGTTTATATGATATTGAATTGTAAAATGTTTCCTTAGACTTGTATGAATTCTGAAAAAATGCAGATACAATTCTCAAAAAATGCAAATACAGAAAGAGAATAAACATTCCAATGTTTGAGAAAGATAAATATGAAAAAAAAAAAAAAAGAGAGAGAGAGAGAGAAAATTCACTCTTTTCTTAAACTTTATGGTTTTCTGTTTGTTTGTTTGTTTTGTCCTAGTACTGACTACTGGGTGTCTGTCACTGTCTAACTGGAATCTGCTCTGATAGTCAGAACCCTCTGAAACATGGCACATCAGCCTGGTTTAAAACCAAAGTATACACTTATTTAGTTGATACTTTTCAGTTTGTCAATGAGGATGCCATGGGAGAGAAGGTTAAAAGCCTTGCTAAAGCCGAGATAAACAACATTCACTATTGTTCCCTTGTCCACCAAGCCAGTAACCTCATTATAGAAGGTTGATGAACCCTGTTTACCTACCTAAATTTACAGTGATTACTCCTAGTCACATTCTTGTCCTTCTTGTATTTTGAAGTGATTACCAGGATTATTTGCTATCATCTTCTCAGGGACTGACAGGCTTTGTAATTCTCTGTATCATCTTTCTCATCATTCTTGAAAGTAGGAGTATCAATTGTTTTCTTCCAATCTTCAAGAACTTGTGTGAAACACTATGATCTTTCAAGGATGATAGAGAATAGCCTTGGAATGACACTGGACATTTTCCTCAGCACATGTGTGCATTTCATATGTTGTCATGGACTTGTTCGTGTCCAGATGGCACATGTTCCATCTGGATCCTGATCCTGTAACCTGATCCTCCTCCACCCAGGGGTTTTCCAAGTGGTCTCAGAGGCAGGGAATTCCAAAAGGCTGGTTGTACCAGTAAAGACTAAGATGATTTAAAATAAATAAATAAATAAAAATTTACTACTTTGTCCTTTGTTGCCAGTTTTCCTGCCTCCTTCTTTCACTTGCCCACATTCTCCCTAGTCTTTCTTTTGCTATTGATATAACTGTAGAGGTGATTCTTGCCACCTGTCATGTCCCTTGCCACATTTAACTCCAGATGAGTTTAGGCTTTTCTAACACATACAGGATCAGATAGGATGTCTGCATTCCTCACAGGTCACTTGTCCCTTTTTTCTACTTCTTACATGTTGCCTTTCTTCACTTTATTTTTTTTTTTTCTTTTCAGAAAATCACTGCTTATCCATGCAGGCCTCCTGCCATTTTGTTTAATTTCCCTGCTTCTCTGTTCTTGGAGTAGGTTGTCTTGAATATCAACTGTCTCTATTGGTCCTTTCTTCATTCCAGGACCATATTCCATGGAGTTCTTCTCAGCAGGACCCAGAAGTCTTCTCTCCTGAATTCTGTGTCTGTGGCCCCACTTTTTGCCTTGATCCCAGTTCACAGGATGCTGAATTCCATCATCTCATGGTCTTGTAATCAAGGCTGCCCCCAGCCTTCACATCTCCAAACAATCCTGGTTTGTAAGTATCAGGTCGAGCATAGTCTTCATCAGCTCCTTGACCACATTGGTCATGAAGTAGCCATTAACACTCTATAGAAATGTCTTGGATGTTATCCTTCCAAGAGATACCAAAGTGGTTAAAATCCCCAGTGAGGACCAGAGATGACAAACATTAAGTTTCTTCCAGTTGTCTGAAGAAGATCTTGTCTCCTGCTACTTCCTGATGAGGTGGTCAGTAGCAGAAACCAACACCTTCACACACATTGATCTGCCTGTTAATCCTGACACATTCAACATGATTTAAATATTTGAAGACACTTTTTTATTTTCAGCCCTTATGAGAAAAGCCATGTACATGTATATGTTGACCACTCCAGTTAATAGTGTTCTCAAAGAAAATATCAGACAGTGCTTCACTTCCAAAGAGATAATGCAAGCACCTATACATAAGAAGAGATTTTATGCTGTAAACTTCAGCTTCATATGAATCATTCTGCTTTTGGCTTATGAATTTTCATCCCAAAACTGGAAATCCATAGTGATGTAGGCATTCATTACTCTCAATTCATTTACAAGATCTGAATTTGTGCTATCATCACTTTAAAAAGTATCACTGAAAAATATATAACTGCAGCAAATTTTCTGGTTTCAGTAGATAAGATTAGAATCTAGGAAAAAAAAATCCTTCTTAATTTTAATCAGAAACATTCAACCTTATTTTCTCAAATGCAAAACCTTTTACTGCATAAGGACAGAACAAAGAAAACATTTTTTATTAGGAAATACAATATTTCTTGATTAAAAAAAAAAAAAAAGTAAGTAGAACTATTATTTTATCATCTAACATAGATCATAACATCACTGGAACAAAACCATAATGATTCAGAATTTAGAATTATTGATGTTTGTTGCAGTGAAGGGAGTTATATCCAGTTGGAGGTTGGTCACTAGTGGTGTCTCCCAGGGCTCAGTATCAGGGCCAGTCCTCTTCAATATCTTCATCAATAATCTGGATGAAGGGACCAAGTGCACCCTCAGTTTGCAGAAGACACCAAGTTAGGCGTGAGTTTTGATCTGCTTGAGGGTAAGAGAGCTCTTCAGAGGGATCTAGATAGTTTGGACCACTGGGCAGAGGCCAACTGTATGAAATTCAACAAGGCTAAGTGTCAGGTCCTGCACTTGGGGTACAACAATCCCATGCAACGCTATAGGCTTGGGAAAGAGTGGCTGGAAAGCTGCCCAGAGGAAAAGGATTTGGGGGTATTGGTTTATAGCTGGCTGAATATGAGCTAACTGTGTGATCAGGTGGCCAAAAAGGCCAACAGCATCCTGTCTTGTATCAGCAATACTGTGGTCAGCAGGACCAGGGAAGTGATTGTCCCGGTTTGCTCAGCTTTGGTGAGGCCACGCCTCAAATACTGTGCTCAGTCTTGGGCCTACATGAAGGACATTGAGGTGCTGGAGCATGTCCAAAGAAAGGCAGCAAAGCTGGTGAAGAGACTAGAGAGTAAGTCTTATGAGGAGTAGCTGAGGGAGCTGGGGTTGTTTAGTTTGGAAAAAAAAAGAAGGCTCAGGGGAGACCTTATTGTACTTTACAATTAGTTTAAAGGAGTTTGTAGTGAGGAGGGGGTTTGGCTCTTCACCCAAGCACCAAGTGAAAAGATGAGAGGAAAAGGCCTCAAGTTGTGCCAGAGGAGGTTTAGTTTGGATAGTAGGAGAAATTTATTTACTGAAAGAGTTGTGTGACACTGGAATAGGCTGCCCAGGGAAGTAGTTAAGTCACCATCCCTGCAGGTCTTCAGGAAACATGTAGATGTAGACTTGGACTAGATGATCTTGGAAGTCTTTCCAACATGAATGATTCTATGATTCTCTGATTTTAATAACTGAGAGATCACAGAGCTTAAATTCTACATTCAAAGTCAGAACAATTTAATATAAATAAAATCTGAATTTAGTTTTCATTAAATACCCAATTTGACTCACTACTCACCAAGGCAATGCTAGTAATAAAACGATTATAGTAATAATAATAATTAATAATAATAATAGTAATAATAATAATTGTTTACAAGTACTAAAGGAGGTAATGAGCAATTAAAGTCATCTTTCATTTCAGCTGGAGCCATTTCAAAGCAGCTGGAGCCATCTCCTCCAGCTGCTTTGGCCCAGGACCATTACTGTCTAGCCATTAGAGCCCAGCCCAGTGCCTGGGGTCTCTGCTCAAGCCAAAGGACATGGCTGTCAGTTTCTTGTTTACAGGTTCAACCCACAGCAAAGCTGAGCATATATCCCAGAGATATACAGGCACACACAGATAGAGGCAGGACGCCAACACACTAACCACAAAGAGTGTTCTAGTCAAGGGCTGCTTTCAACAGCAACTCAGAACTTACATCAAACAGACACAGACAGCCCCCTTCCTCCTGTCCATCTGTAGAAAGTTGACTATACACTCTCTCTATAGAAGTTGACTCATGAAGGTACACATACACACTCTCTAGGTAAACACAGGACTCACATGAAACATAGACACAGACAGCTGAGTCCTGTTCCTCCTTTTCAGCTGACAGAAATATAAGTCCACTTGGGAAGTCACAAAGACGACACTCTCCATTTTCACAGGCACACACACATTTGTGGATCCTGAGTATCTGGCATGGCCCTTTCTGTCCATCCAACCTCTGCTTCCTTAGTGTCCTTCCCTTACAAAAATAATTTCATATACTTTCTCTATTGGTGTCTTTCATTTTAATATCATATATGAAACAGGAGAGACACATCTATGTTTTGTTGTTGTTTTAACAAGATTTAATAATCACATTTAAAATAGCAAATAAATTTGCTAAAATAATAGTGGCTTCAGGTCATTCCAGTTTCTTAAACCCAATGTTTGCAGGCTCTCCAATTTATTTAAAAACCTCCACAAGTTTGTAAAGGTATGTTATCCTAAAATAAAATATGCTATACAGTCTTACAGTTTAGCATCTAGAATTCGATCCAGCCCTGTCTATATGACAAATTGTTATTTTCCTGAATTCATATTTTTCTGAAACACTATGTTATAAAAGATCTTGTCTTTTTTTTTCTTTCTTTCTGTTTATTATTATTATTATTATTATTATTATTATTATGTATTTTTATTTTTCTGTGTGTCATTCAGTTTGAATTTAGGATGGACACCTACATTATATCTATCTCTGTCTACATGTATGTCTTATCTATCTCTGTATGTCTACAGTCCATCTAGTCTTCCAACTATGCTCTGAGGAGATGGAGCTAGGGTAGCCAGTGGACTCCAAAAACATGGTTCTAAATGCATTAAACCAGAAACTTAAAAGCTCGATTAAAGAGACTTCAGAAGCACATCTAGTGACAGTAAGATGTCTTGAAAGCTCCAAGACATCCATGTGAAACCAGAGAAAATTCCACAAGACAAGAGATTAATGTCCTTTTGGAACAGCAGCTAGATCTTAGGTGGGAAACCAAAAGGTATCTCAAACAATGACAGTGTGTTGCACTGAACTAAGCCCTCTTCATAAGACTTTTTTTTTTTCTTCTGAATTTGTTGTGTTTATATGTAAGAGAAGTATCTCTAACATATGGATACATGGGAGTAACAAGACACAAGTAAATGCTTTTATAGAAAAATATTTATTGTACAAGGTAAGACTTAAAGAAGGAAAGTATATGGTTGATACTATCCTTGTGTATCCTTGTATCCTTCACAATACAGAAAGACCTAAATATCTCACCTAATTAGCCCATACTAATAAGCCTTCAGTTCCTCTGTGCTCAACCACTGTATTACTAACTAGACTTCAAGACTGTGTTCACACTGCTAAATAAAAGAAATCCAAAAACAAATTCAAAGTTCTGAAGACAAGAAGTAATCAGACTTATTTTAAGACAATTTTGGATTAATAGCATCTAAAACGTATTAGTCACGTTCGTAGTATACAGTACTTTGTTTACACCCACCTCTCTGACTTTTTACAAGACTCTAATACATGCTTATCATATTTTCTGTGTATTTTCTGTTTGACTATTAGGAAATATTATGAAGGTTGTATTACTCTGTATGGTATTTTACAGCATGAAATGCAGTATACATGCTGAGTAACTTGGAGAGCAGACTCAAGGCGCTTAAATTGTTTGACAGTGTAGATGTGAATTCAGTAGTTATTAAGAATTAAAATGCAGTCAAAACTGGTGCAGTGTTATCTGTACTCTCTCTAGAACTGTAAATGTAATAGACTATTTTAAGAATTGTGTCTGGGATTTGCTAGAGTGACAAATGGAGCGATTCAAAAGGACTCAGAGAGACCAGAGCTAGCAATTATGTGGTTCCACTGCTAAATTTTCTCATTAACCCTCTTTTATTTAGCAATGTAGACACAGACTAAAGGCCTAGAAATCAAAATGTTGCTACAGTAAGTATCTTCAGGTCCAGCCAATGTTGAAGAAACTGTTCAGTATTTGGACATGAAATATGAAATCAAAACTTAAGTTCCTGATTCTTTTGTTGTATGTCCTATCATTGTTTTCACTACTTTTAGCCACAACCTAAAAGAGGAATGTATCACAGAAATACATGCAAACATACACACAGTAGTCAGCTAAAGGAATAAAGCATGCTTTGTCACACATTTTTGTTTTCTCTGTGTAGATTGGCATTTCAAATTTGTTAAAAAATTATCTGTAAAAAAAAGGACAATTTGAATGAAACAGTACTATTCTTTCATTCTCCCCTTTTTCTTCTTTAATACAACAGCTTTTTCTACAGTATTCATGGAGTGTTATCACTAACATGAATGTTTTTATTACAAAATACTGTGGGACCTGAGTTTCACCTCTGGATCAATCATTCTAATCATTCTAATTAATTTCATTTTTCCTTATTTCCTCTCAAAAATCTATGATAATAAAATACATATATGATTTATGCATTATGTACCTCTATTTTAAAATAACATTTCTATAGATGCAACAACATTACTTGTTCTTTTAGTTAAAAAAAAAAAAATCTCAACATTAAGTGACATTTATTCAATTTTTCTGTTACCTGACTTATTGGACATTTCTCACTTTACTAAATGATTCTTTATTAAAAAAATAAAAAAAATAAAAAAATAAAAAAATGAAATTTCCTGATTAAATCTTTATTTGGACTCTTTTTTTCAGTTTTGTTTGTTTGTTTGTTTTGTGGTAGTCATGCAGTCTGGATATTTTTGATATAGGTTTGTAAAACAAATTTGTAATTGTCATCTGAATAAGTAATCAGCATTCTTTATACAGATGCTCAGAATTTTACATCAGTTATTTTTCAATTATCAATTTTAGTATTGATCTGAAGATCTTATTTCCCTTCTATTAACTTTTCACTCCAGTTTTTCTCTCACACATTTCTAACATTTTCATTTTGAATTTCAATTAAGAATAGGATGGTTTGAAACAATCATATTTCATTCACAATGAAAGGGTAGTTTGAAAAGATCATATTACATTTACACTGAATCACTGAATTTAAATTTTTCTTCCAGTAACTTGGTCTTTTTCTGTTATTAAATCAAAGCTGAGACAAAGATAAAACGGAACTCCAACGCTGATGGTACAAATCATCTTTCATCATTTATCCTTAAGGACCATTTTTACAGAACAGTAACTGGGCAGAAAGATAGCTGCTACAGTGATCCACACAAAACATAGGACATAAGCTAACAATTAAGCATCATGGATGGGTAGGAAGATCAGTGCTTGAAATTACTTCCTGATTTCCCATTATTCATCAGTACGGAGGTATCCAGAATTTCAAGTTTGTTCAGAATAAAAAAGTTTGTGGTGAAGAAAGTAGAACAAGATAGAAAAATCTATTTTTCAAAGTTATTAAACAATAAGTAGATTTGTGGTTTAGACATATTTAATATTTCTTCATCAGAAAGTTTGAATTCTCTCTATATAGAAAATTATCCTATCTTAGCTTTTTGTGTGTTGCACTGGGTCTGGCTGGAATGTTAACTTTCCCTGCAGCAGCCCATACAGTGCTGTACTCTGCACTTCTAGCTGGAACAGCAGTGTTATCACACCTGTGTTGTGTCTACTGCTGAGCAGTGTTGGCACAGCATCAGGACTCTCTCTAACCCTCCTAGGGGGTGGGCAAAAGGTGAGAAGAGAAACATCACTAGGGCAGCTGACCTAAACCAATCAAAGGGATATTCCATACCATGTGATGTCACACTCAGCAATAAAAGGTGGAAACAGGAAGAAGAGGGGAGGGGTGGGCTCTCGTTGGGAAAACATTGGTCCTCCTCCCAAACACCGGCTACGTGCGTTGAGGCCCTGCTTCAAGGATGTGGCCAATCATTGCTCATTTGTGGGAAGTAGAGAGTAATTTCTTTCCTCTGCACTTCCACATAGCCTTCATTTATTTTATTTTTTTTCCTCCCTTCTTTTTATTTTCCCTTTCCCCCTCCCTTTTCCCCTTTCCCTTTTTATTTCCCTTTAGTTAAATTGTTTAGTTCATGGTAGTCTTTATTTAATTATTATAATTTCCCTTTGTATATATATATATAATATATATAATTTATATATAATATATAATTATAATTTCCCTTTAATTTCCCTATATAATTTCCTTTTAATTTCCCTATATAATTTCCCTTTAATTAAATTATCCTTATCTCAACCCGTGAGTTGTTCTTTGCTTTACTTCTCCCCCTCCTCATCTAAAAAGAGGGGGAGTGAGAGAGCGGTTGTGGGGTTTAGCTGCCCAGCACGGTAAAACCACCACATGTGTGTGTGTGTGTTTCTGAGTACTTATCAAACATAGCTTTAGAGCTATGAAAGATATGTATTAAGAGCTACCTATTGTTTTTTTGGTATACTCATTTCAGGAAAATAATTTTGTGGGACAGATTTATAACACCTCTGTTTCTTTGTTTTAAGATATACTTAAATTGGGAGTTTTTGTGGACCGCTAGACTTATCCTTTTATTTTCTCGTCCTTTTTTTTTTATTATTATTTATTTATTTTCCCTATTTGTCTAATTTCATATGGTTCTTTCTTGAAATAAAATACCAGTATTCTCAATTTATTTTTCCTACTTCCTTCTGCTACAGTTTTAAGGTTAATATTTGCATGCTGTTGTTATACTGGTATTCCACCTTTTGGACTGCATCCTGGATATAACCAGGAAATAACTCAGAATCATAGACTGGTGAAGGTTGTAAAGGCCTCTAGAGATCATCTAGTGCAACTGCCCTGTTCATGAAAGCACACCTAAAGCAGGTTTCCCAGGGCCATGTCCAGGCTGCTTTTGGAGACCTCCAAGTATCTTCCACAACTTCGCTGAGCAACCTTTTCCAGAGTTCTGTCATCTTCAAAGCAAAGTGGTTTCTAATGTTCAGACAGAACCTCTTGTGTTCCAGTTTGTGCCCATAGCCTCCTGTCCTGGCACTGAGCACCACTGAAAAGAGCCTGACTCCATCTTCTTTGCTCACTCCCTACAGATATTTATTCACATTTGTAAGATCCCACATGAGTCTTCTCTTCTCCAGGGTGAACAGTCCAAACTCTCTCAGTCTTTCCTTATAGAAAAGGTGTTCCAGTCCCTTGACCACCCTGATGGCCTTCCATTGGACTCCTTCCAGTAGCTCCATGTCTCTCTTGCACTGAAGGGCCCTGTACACAATACTTTAGAAGTCGTCTCACTAATGCTGAGCAGAGCAGAAGGATCACCTCTCTTGACCTGCTTGTAATACTTGTCCTAATGCAGTGAACAAGATCATTAACCTTCTTAATGGCAAGGGCACATTGCTGACTCATGGTCAATTTGGACTCTTCAAGACTCCTAGGTCCTTTTTGCAGAGCTTCTTTCCAAATTTTTTTTTTCTCTTCCCATGCTTGGTCAGGCAAATCTTGAATTATTAAAGAGATTCTCTGTTCTTTTTCAGTCAGAAAAAAAACAGTTCACACAGGATTTTTATGTGTCTTTCTTTGCTGAAGTCTTCATGACTTCTTTTTTTCTTCTTTTTTAATGTTATCTATTGATGTTGAAAAATAGCCTGAGATAGATCCCTTCTCCATTACACAAGGAATAGCATTCAGAACCCTTCCTTCATGCCTTTTTGGCAAGTATTATAATATCTGTATTACAGAAGCATGCCTTGTTCATTTACTGATTGCATAAATCTATATTTTCTACATTTGTAGTAGCTTATATTTCTCAGAAAAGATGGAAAAGAATCTCACTTAAGCCCAGTTTAGAAGGTGTGGATTAGAGCATTCTCCTCACAAATGGGATTTGTAATTTGTCAGACCAAAAAATTATTTATGCACCCATTTCCTTTTTCAAGGAACTGTTCCATCTATTGAAATTGTATGTAAAATCAAGAATAACTTCCTACTGCATTAGTATTAGTCAAGCAGGTCTAATGTGCAAATTTGTTCATGTGACAGCTGCAGTGATGCTGATTATAAGAATCCTAAAATCTTGAGAGGGAAAAACTTCTATTCCATCAGGTTTGCAGTGAAATGGAACAAGAGGTGCCCCCAAAATATTTTCTTATTAAAACTAAAATACGTGGTGACTGATATGACTAAGGAGATTCCTTTTTGAGTAGCTTTGATAAACCCAGGAGAAACCAAAATGTTTATCTTTTTGACATTTTTAATGAGTTACATGCAATGTAGGTAGCTAAGACCCAACTTTGATTTAGGAACTTGCTAGGTAACTTCAAGTTAGATATACGCTCAGATAGATAACACGCTTTGTAGCTATAGCTTGAATCTGATTGCATTCCAGTGTTTTAGAACTGACATACAGCTTTGTTACTCTGAGACAATAGTACTTTGCATTTATAGTGTACCTTTTCATTCAAATACCTCAAAGGACTTTACTAGCAGAAATAAAGCTTGAACTATTTAGTAACATCCTATTTTCACTTTGGATATTGTTTTCTCACTCCTTTATCCCAGTCAAGCTATTAAATTATGCATGTGATTTTGTTTTCCTTTACAAGCTGTATGAACCTTATCTACCTGACTGAGAGTTTATCTTTTCTTGCACATTTAACATGTACACAAATGTACACACACTATCTAAAGTATTGATATAGACTGCCTTACTTTACTGCATTCTTTCTATCTTAAATCAGTAATCTCAAATGGATAATCATTATTAAGAAATACAAATCCAAAGAAATATTATAGCAAATATAAAAAGAATTGAAAGAGAGTCAGTGTGCTCATTCTGTTAAAACCAAGGAAAGGCAAAGGTAATCAGACTGCTGAAGACAGTCTTGCCAGAGGTAATAATCCCCATTTAATCAGATACATTAAAAAAAAAAAAAAAGTTTTACATTTCTCTAAAGCAGCTTTGCACATGTCAGAGCACAAATTAGTGAAGTCTAAATTTCAGCTCAAGGCTCCACGTGTCATTTAATAGCATACACTTGCTAACTGCAGTCAGAAACTAGGCTTCCATCAGGGACCTTGAAACTCTTCATTTACATAAGAATGGGAAGTTAATTGTGCTACAGATATCCTGGCTTCCCCAAGGAATTCATTAAGCATGCTGAACTTGCTGAGAATATAACTTAACTGTCATTTCTAGTAAATCAGGGAAATTCAGCTTCAGAGACAGCACCAAGGAAAGGTAAAAGACATTATTTAATATCAATTTGATTCAAACCTGGCTGGAGTGAGTTTAGAATACCTACTGCACTCTCATTCCAGGAGTTATTTTCTAAATATAGCAATTACTTATAGTAACTGTTTCTTCCCTTTTCAGCTTAGGGTCATGAGATAGATTTTTTGTTTTGTTTTGTTTTGTGTGTTTTTGTTTGTTTGTTTGTTTTTTATCAAGAGGATTTACACATTACTTCTAAGAGATTTACTTAAAAATAAATAAATAAATAGGGGGGAACTTAGAGTTATCTTCTGTTCCCATATGCATATAAACAAGTATACAGAGAGTTTATTTTAAAAGGGAAATTTTCAAGACATTTATTTTAGTCTTAAATAATATTATTTATTAAATATTATTAAATTATTATTATTTATTCAATATCATTAAATTATTTATTAAATATTATTAAATATATGTTAAAAATACCATTAAAATAACACTAAAATACTCTTACATAACATCTCCAGCAACAGGCCTTAGAAATTCTTATATCAAATAATATTCTGTTTTCATAAATTACTGTGCAAGGGCTGTGGTCAACTGAAACAGCTAGAAGGGCTTCCCATGTAATAATAATTTTTACTCACAAAGAACTCTCAGCTCACATAAATGTACTTTTTTCTCTGTGAATTTACATTATACAGATGAAAGTACTTAATTGTTGAGGGGTCTGCTTATAAGTTACTGGCATTTTAATTAATTCAAGAAAATACTGCATTTTTAGAGTTTTTAGGGGTTTTATTTATTTATCTGTTTCAGATAATAGAGAAATTCTTTGAAAGCTTGTTATTAACAATCTACTGTGACAGGAAAGAAGTGTAGAAGAGAGTTGCTAACTTATCACATCATGTGAATTGTGGTACATTAATGCTTCTGATTGCAACATTAGAAGTCAAACCTTTGCAAATTGTCTTCATTTATCAGCTTAGAGACAACTCTGGAGTAATTCAGTTATCTCAGTACCAGCACTTGCAAGTTAGCAAGGAAATGCCTACAAGGCACCATTATGGAGAAATCCATAATAAAACACTTTCTAGAAACACAACATTCTGCAGTGCCTCTCTTAAGTGTCTGTACACTAATGCACTTGATGCAAGTAATAAGCAAGATGAGTTAGAGACATGCACATGCCTGGAGGGCTCTGATCTTATTTGGATCATGGAGACATGGGATGGTTCCCATGACTGGGGAGTGCTGAAGGATAGAGGCTCTCCAGGAAGGACAGACCTGGGGAGATGATGAAGGGGATTTCTGTTTCATAGAGTACAGTGGGATAAAGCCCTGAAGAAGGGCCTGAGAAAGCTGGTTATTATTCAAGGATCACCTTCTTCAAGCTCAGGATTGATGCATGCCAACAAAGAAGAAGTCATGTAAAAACACCAGGAGGTCTGTGTGGATGAATAAGGAGCTCCTGATTAAACTCAAACACAAAAAGGAAGTGTACAGAGTATAGAATCAAGGACCTGTCAGAAATATAGAGACATTGTCCAAGCTGCCATGGATCAAGTTAGAAAACCTAAGTCCCAGAAGGAATTGAATTTGGCTAGAAACATCCAGAACAACAAGATAGGCTTCCACAAGTACCTCAATGACAAAAAGGAAGACTAGGGAAAATATTAGCCCTCTCCTGAAGAAAACGGGAGACCTAGTTACCCAGGACAGTGAAATGGCCCAGGTACCAAGTGCCTCTTTCTTTGCCTCAATCTTTACCCCCAAGACTGGCCTTCAGGAATCCCAGATCCCAGAGACCAGGCTGAAAGGTTGGAGCAAGTAAGATGTACCTTTGGTGATAGAGGATTGGGTCAGGGAATTCTTAAGTAAACTGGACATTCATAAGTCCATAGGTCCTGATGGGATGCACCCATGAGTGCTGAGGGAGCTGGTAGATGTGATTACAAGACCATTCTCAATAATCGTTGCTCAATAGTGGCAAATGGGAGAAGTACCTGAAGTCTGGAGGAAAGTAGGTGTTACTCCTGTCTTCAGTAAGGATAAGAAGGAACTGGGAAACCACAGGCCTTATGTCCATCCCTGGAAAGGTGAAGGAACAGCTAACCCTGGAAGTCATTTCCAGACACATGAAGGACAAGGAAATCATCAGAAGTAGTCAACAAGTATTCAGAGAGTGCCAGGAAATCATCAGCCTGATAGATGAGGGCAGAGCAGTGGATACTGTCTTCTTGGATTTCAGTCAGATTTGATATGGTCCTCCATAAGATCCTTGTAGTGAAGCTGTTGAAGTATGAGCTGGATAAGACAATGGACTCAAAATTGGCTGCACAGCCAGACCCAGAGGGTAGTGGTAAAAGAGGAACAAACTCTAGTTGGAGGCATGTAATGAGCAGAGTAGGCCAGGGGTAAATACTAGGTCCATTCATGTTTAACATCTTCATTAACAATCTGAGTGATGGGGAAGATTGCAATCTCAATAAATTTACAGATGACGTTGAAATTAGGTGAAAATTAGGTGGAGCTTCAAAAGAAGGCCGTACAGCTATCAAGAAGGACCTTGACAGGCTGGAGAGATGGGATGACAAAAATCTTAGGAATTTCTAAAAGGTGAAGTGTAAAGTCTTCAACCTCTGGAGGAGCAACATCAGGCACCTGGAGGCCACCCAATTGGAAAGCAGTTCTGCTGATAAGGACCTAGAAGTCCTGGTAGAAAACAAGTTGAACATCATTCAGCAATATGCCCTTGCCACTAAGAAGGTTAACATTCTTGATCACTACATTAGTCAAAGTACTGCCAGCAGCTCAAGAGTGGTGATCCTTCTGCTCTACCCAGCACCATACTCAGTGTGCAAAGAAGATGGAGCCAGGCTCTTTTCAGTGGTGCCCAGTGCCAGGACAGGAGGCTATGGGCACAAACTGGAACACAAGAGGTTCTGTCTGAACATTAGAAACCACTTTGCTTTGAAGATGACAGAGCTCTGGAAAAGGTTGCTCAGCGAAGTTGTGGTAGATACTTGGAGGTCTCCAAAAGCAGCCTGGACATGGCCCTGGGAAACCTGCTTTAGGTGTGCTTTCATGAACAGGGCAGTTGCACTAGATGATCTCTAGAGGCCTTTACAACCTTCACCAGTCTATGATTCTGAGTTATTTCCTGGTTATATCCAGGATGCAGTCCAAAAGGTGGAATACCAGTATAACAACAGCATGCAAATATTAACCTTAATATTTGCCATCAGATCTTCAAGGAACTCTGAAAGATTTTGTGATCTCTATATTTTCATTAATATCTATGTCCTCTTTGTTAAAGGCATGTTTCATTCCTTATTGTATGGTGAAAGAAGAGTAATGATTCTATTCAAAATACCTATTTTATAGGCATTTAATCTGGTCTTCTTCTGCTGTTGTAGAAGACAGATGCACATCGAGAGGACAATTTTGAGGGATTCAATTGTCTGAAAACAGGTATCTTATGCTATTTGAAATTCCTTAGTGTATGCTAACAGATTTTTGGAAAAAAGAAAAAAAAAAAAAGAAAAAAAAAAAGTTGTATTTTAATTCCTACTCTGATGCCTACTCTGTGTTTTTGAGGTATTTTTTCCACTTGACAAGATCAGAATGAAGAGTGATAATAAGGACAAGCTGTTGGAGAATGATGACTTGTATTTTCCAATACTGTGACTGTTGGATGAAAATTAAAATGAATTAAGAATTGAGGGCAACAATTTAATAATAATTATTATTATTATTAAATTAAATATAATAATGTAAAAAATAAATTAGTAGCTTTTA
Organism: Anas acuta; assembly: GCF_963932015.1. NCBI lineage: Eukaryota > Metazoa > Chordata > Aves > Anseriformes > Anatidae > Anas > Anas acuta. The sequence continues at coordinate 37,344,643 of NC_088979.1, forward strand.
ACTTCTGTTGATAAAAATTATTTTCCCTCACAATCCTGATTCAGATACGAAAAGGACATATACTTTAATAAGAGGTTGAGGACAGAAGAAAAGCAGGCAGGTTAATATTGACACAGAGAAAAACATTTCTTGTACTTAATATTACTTATCTGTAGCACTAACTGAAGTCTCCATAACTGAAGAATGAAGTCACTAAAACACCAAAAGTTTAAACTTAGTTTAAAATTCATTGCAGAAATCCATTTTAGAGAAAAGTGATTCCTTCAGTGTGTCCTAGATTATTTTTAGATTAGACGTTTATCTGATAATCTCTGAAGTAACCTCTGAAAAAGCATAGAGTAGGTGAAACATTTATAACTTTCCATTACTTAAATAATGTTTATTCTGAGATAAAGTATGAATAATACGTATATTTAAAATAATAAGCAATCTCCTATTCTAAAACAAGAAAAATATATATCCTGCTGTATTGAGGGATAGATAAAGTTGGTTTCTCATGTCATTGAAAACAATGTGAGTCACTTATCAATGTAAATAATTCAGTAAAATTCTACTTCCTTACTGAAGGTATTGATATTTTTATTTTATTTTATTTTATTTTATTTTATTTTGGTTTCTAGTTGAATTTCTTCAACTAGTTGCTACCATCAATGAAGCAGACCAAAATAGATATAACAGACAATAGCTATCTGTATCTGTATCTGTATCTGTATCTGTATCTGTATCTGTATCTGTATATGAAAGGAGCATAGATAATATATATAAATCCTTGTTATTGTATCACAAACTGCCTACATTGTCCAATTTGTTTTGCGGGAGCTGTAGCAGGGATTATGTACATAATGAGACTACACTTCATTGTCATATACACTCATGTACTGTACTTGCTGTTTACATTATTAAACATGGGGACAGCCTCATTTTTAGTTCAGTGAGATGAAGAAATAGAAATGCTCAAATGATTTTTTTTTTTATTGCTATATTTGCTTCTTATGGGGATATGAAGGAAAAAGAAAACCTCTCCTTATACGGATTTATTTGTTACATGGCAAGAAATTCTGAATACATTGGTATTCTGTTAGTTATATTCATCAACCACCATATTACGGTGGCCAGCATATTGATAAACATTGACCCTTTTAGCCCACCAGGACTATAATGAAAATATTTGTGCCATGACAGTAAGGAGTAAAAAAAAATAAAAATAAAAATAAAAATAAAATTGTCTGTTTCTCTGAGATTGTCCTTCACCTTATGTTAGAAAAACAAGCAAACAAACAAAAAACCTTAATCTCTATTGACTGCTAAAGCAGTTTCAAAGATTTGTTGTCTTTTTTTCTTGTTGTTCTTCTGTTTGTTTGCTTCAAATACAGATATGCGACAGTGTACATACTGAGCTTCTGTGATATTTTTGATTCTCATTAGGAACCAAATATGGAAACGAAATAAATTCTTGCAATAAGTAATGGATATCAGCTGTTCTTTGAATAGATGCTCTGTATCTCTTTCAGTAATTCCAGAAACCTAAAATGCCACTTTTCCCTCTGTATACTGTGAGGAAAGAGATACAACTTATCTCTACAAAAAATGTTTAAACTCACTTAAGGTCATGTTTATTCTTGAAGTTTCCTGTATTCTGAAAACTACTATAAAAGTAAATTTGGCTACCCTATCTGCAGACATCTGCAAAATGTCTGCATAGAGGAAAGAGTGTTTCTTTCCTGCGAAGTAGTTTATAAGAATAGAATAGATAGACAGTCATTTGAACTTCATTTAGGACCTCAAGGTAAGCTCAACAAATGCAGGAGAATCATCAGAATATCGTTGTAGTGATAACCTTCTCATAAAGTCTAACCATATGTTGTAAAGAGTACTTATTTTCAGAGAGACTGAGATGCTAACCTTTATCTTTGAAGATCAGACTCTTTAATAGAGAGTCTCTAAAGAGACCTTTTTTCAACAACTTTCATGAGTCTATATGTTCTTAGAATTATATAAAAATTAAGAAAACAAGAAAAAAATAAAAAACAGTCTTGATGATTTTATCATGCAGGTGAAAGGAAACATGAATGGAGTGGTTTAACCAAAATCCTGATTATTTTTTTTTTTTTCATTTCCATTTTTAGATAGACAATAAAACCAATCAGAGGTTTAAATCATGGGATTTATGGTTATTATTTTTTTCAATATTTATACTTAATGTCAGCGGGAGTTACGTGCACACACAAAAAGACAGATCTTTATGTAAACAGTCATTCATCTTTAGATGAGAAACAAGAGAGAGAGAAGAGAAAAAGATCAGATTATTTAAATTTTAGAGTACTTCAAAAAGGATTGTGCAGACTACGAGTCAGGGTTATACTCAGAACGTCTGTGAAATTCTGATCAACATAAGCAGACATTACAGTAATTCCCTGTGCATTGTGATGAAAACCTAATAATTACTTTTACAAAAATAAATGTATTCATTCAAACAGATTAAATGCATATGCAATGATTTTTAATATCTGTATAATATTTAACTCTTAAGCCTTGTCTGTCCAGAGGTGAAATATACATTTCTTTAAGGTGCTTACTACCCTTATGAACTATCACTCTTCAGTCTCCTGGTTTATTTCTATAAACTATAATTTTTTTCATTTGTTCCTTATTAAAAATTAGAAATTTTCTGTAAAATTGCCATTATTAAATAGGAAATCTGGATCAAAGCAGAACCTTATAGAAGATAAGGTGCCAGATAATCTAAGAGATATCATGCTTAATGCATATGAAGAGATTAAGTTGATAGTGCTTTCCATAAATTACTATAGAAAGCAACCTTTGGTACAGAAAAATATATTTTATCCTGTGCTTTGAAAAACAATGTGGCTGATGCTGTGCATTAGCACCAATGGCTATTGTCCTTGATCATTTTATGTAACAAAATCAGTTTAAAACCAGGTTTAAGTCAGGTTTAAGACTCTTTGATGAGAAACAACAGAATAAAACCTGATATCTTTTTCCAATCCTCTCCCCATTGCAAATGCAAGATCTTTTTCTTGTATAAAATATTTGGGTTTATGGAAAGTCAGCTAAGCTCTGCTTCATAGAAAAATTTTATAATAATTGATAGCAAGCTTAAGAGGCCAGAATGCCATAGCATAGTATAAGTACTTAAGTGTTGTTCTCAGTAATGACAGTATTGTTTACACTGGACCACTGGGTTCAGAAATGTATTGTTTACAAGCTATTTATATAAGTACTTTTTTTTTTTTTTTTTTTTTTTTAACCATCTAATAATAATTAAATCCATCTTAGTGTGGTTTTGTTTTCAAAGCAACAGACTACAGCCCTCACTGCTCTCACAAGGTTTTCTCTCTTTTCTATGGCAAATGGCCAGCTTGTCCCTGGAATCTGTACTGGGAAGTGGAACAATAAGGAAGGTCTGCCTGGGAGGAATGTACAGACATGGTTTTCATACAAGACTAGAATTAAGTAAGTGAAACTTATCTGGAACTGAAAGTAGGAAGGGCTGTGAAGGACAACAAGAATTTCTGCAAATGTATCATCAGAAAAGGAAGAACATACCCAGTGGAATAAAGTATCTGTTGACAAAGGTCTTGGGAAAAGTCGATCTACTCCAATATCACTTTTAAATTTATTTTTTTACTGAATAAGTTTATCTTCGACCATCCCAGACCATCAAGCCTTTAAACAGAGTCTGTAGAAATAAGGCATTACCCATAGCACTGAAAGTTTAAATTTAGGAACCACATAAGATAATTGGACATACGGATGAGGGATACACGGGACCAGATGAGTGCATCTAACGATGCTGAGAGAGCTAGTTGATGACACTGTAAAGCAGCTTTCTGTCATCTTTGACATATCATGGTGATGAGAGGATTTGCTGAAGATACTCATGTAATGGTTTTCTTTCAAGGAGGGCAAAGAGGAACTGGGGAATTAGAGGTCAGTCAGCTTAACATCAGTTCCAAGGAAGGTCATGAAGCCATTTCTAAGCAAGCAAAGGACCAGAAGGGGATTGGGAACAGCAAACATGGGTTTACAAAAGGCAAACCATACCTGACTAAGGTGAGTGCCTTCTGCACTGAGATGACTGTCAGTGCAGTTAAGGTGAGAGCAGTGGATGCTGTATACATAAAGTTAAAAGTTTTTAACAGAGCTAACTCATAATATAGTAAAATTGGAGATATATGGACTTGAGTAGCAAATAAGGTGGATAGAAAATTTGCTGGGCTGTTGGAGTCAAAAGGAAGTATTTAGTGGTAAAAAGTCCAACTGGTAGCATCCTTCAGAGATCAATAAGTAAGACTATTTTATGTCATTATTAACAACCCGCATGATGGTGTAGATTTCACTATCATCAAGTTTGCAGAGGATGCCAGAGGGATCACTGATACACTCAAAGGTAGGTCTGATATTTAAGGCAACTTCAACATTCTGGGGGAATAGACTGACAGGGATCTCATGAAGTTCAGCAAAGAAAAATATGGGAAAGAAAAACCTAGATGTAGTGGGTTTATGTGGCAAGGTTTTGGTAGCATGGGGGCCATAGAGGTGGTTTCTGTGGGAAGTATCTAGCAGCTGCTCCATGTTAGATAATGGCCCCACCACTGGCCATAATACTACTACTACTACTACTACTACTAATAATAATAATAATAATAAATGCATGCTGGGGAACAGCAGCTGGGAGAGAGAGAGGAGTGAGAAACAGCCTTGCAGGTGCCAAGGTCAGTGAAGAAGAAGGGGGAGAGGTGCTCCAGGCACCAGAGCAGAAGTTCCCCTGTGGCCTGTGGTGAGGACCATGACGAAGCATGCTGTCCCCCTGCAGTCCATGGAATACCACAGTGGAGCAGGGTTCCATGCTGCAGCCCATGAAGGAGACCATAATGGAGCAGGTGGACCTGTCCTGATGGAGGCTGAGGCCTGTGGAGGACCCCCACCAGAGCAGATTCCAGGCCGGAGCTGCAGCCTGTGGAAAGGAGCCCATGCAGGAGCAGGTGACCTGGCAGGAGTTGTTGCCCATGGGGGACACAGCCTGGAGAAGTCTGCTTCTGATGGATGGACCCCATGGTACAGATCCATATCTGGAGAAGTTCTTGAAGACCTGCTGCCTGTGGGAAGCCTCTGCAGGATCAGTTCAGCAAGGACTGCATCCCATGGGAGGGACCCCACTTTGGAGCAGGGGAAGACAAGGAGCGGTGGAGACAAAGTGCTATAGACTGACTGCAAGCCCCATTCCCCTGTGTTGCTCAGGGGGAGAAAGTGAAAGGGTGGATGGAGAAATGGCATTTTTGGTTTATTTCCTTTGTTTCTCACTTCTCTAGCTTGTTAGTAACAGGCAATAAATCTTACTATCTCCCTACTCTGAGTCTGTTTTTCCCATCATGATAATTGTTGAGTAATCTCCTCGTCCTTATCTTAACCCTTAAGCCCTTTGCATCATATTTTCTCCCCTATTTTTCCCATTTCAGGAGGGGGAGTGAGAGAGCATTTGTGGTGGAACTTGGCTGCCCACCCCAGTAAAACCTCCACACTAGGACAGAATAAACCTATGAAATACTATAAGCTGGAGGATAACTAAATAAGAAGGCTTAAAAACAAAACAAAACAAAACAAAAAAACTACCTAATTGAGAACATGTTGAACTTGAGTCAGCAGGATGGCAGCAGGACGGCCTTGCAGCAAAAAAAGGTCAGTTGCCTACTGGCAGGGAGAGTACAAACAGCAGGTGAAGGGAAAGGATTCTTCAAGGCTCCCCAGTTCAAGAAATACATTAATAAACTCAAGTGAGTTCAGCAAAGTTTAATCAAAATGGTTAAGGGGCTGTAGAAGAGAGGTTGAAAGAACTGTGATTGTTTATCCTTAAGAGTAAAAGGTAGGCAAAAAAAAGATCTTATTTCTTTCTTCAAACACTTATTGGAGGTTATAGAGAAGACGGAACCAGACACTTCTCAGAGGTTCATATTGAAAGGACAAGAGGAAATAAAAGCTAGAACATAGGAAATTCCAACCATATATAAGGGGAAAAAGTTTTATGTGTTGGTCAAACACTCAAACAGTTTTCTGAGGAATGTTATAGAATCTTCATTCTAGAAAACATTAAACACTTGAGCATAGAAAGTCCTAACCAAGATGATTTAACTGTCCAACCACAAGAAGAAGAATGTACAAAATGAACCCAGATGTACCTTCTGATTAATATGATTCTATGATTAAATGTCTTTCATTGCATTTTGTTCCCAAATCTGCAGAAGAGTGCAAGAGCTTGAGATGAGGGGAGACCTTGTCATGGTCTGTAGTTTCCTCATGAGGGAAGTGGAGGGATCTCTTCTCTCTGGTGACCAACAGTAGGATCCAAAGGAATGGCATGAAGCTGTGTCAGGGAAGGGTCAAGCTGGATATTAGGAAAAGGATCTTAACTGAGAGAGTGTTTGGACACTGGAATAGGTTCCCCAAGTCAACCTGGCTCAACCTGCTGGAATTCAAGAAGCATTTGGACAATGCTTTCAGAAATATGGTATGATTTTTGGTTGGTCTTTCACGGAGCCAGGAGTTAGACTTGATGATATTTGTGGGTCCCTTCCAACTCCGATATTCTATAACCCTATTATATGATTCTATGATTCTTCTCAATCACGAATCCTCAATGTAATGTTTTATCAAATACTTTAAGCTTATTTAGAGGGGAAATTAGTTAAAACCCTTGAAAACTACAGATCTAGAGACAGTAAAATATCAGTTATTTATAATTCTGTAGATGAAAGGAGATATTATAACCTCCATGAAAAACCACTGAACAGTCTGTTTCCTGCAGTATTTGTGTTTTACCCTTGTGTTTGTGTCTTTATATCATAAAGTTTAGGGGTCAAGGTGCAGTGGTTGTACCCAGCTGGGCAGCTGAACTCCACCACAACTGCTCTCTCACTCCCTTTCCTCAGAGCAAAACTGGAAGAAAATATGATTAAAAGGGCTCAAGGGTAGAGATAAGGACAGGAAGATCACCCAACAATTATTGTCACGGGCAAAACAAAATCAGCATAGGGACATTAATATAATTTATTGCATATTACTAACAAGCTAGAGTGGTGAGAAACTAAAACCAAACAAACGACAAACAAAAAACACCTTCCCCCAGTGCACCCTCCTCTATGTCTGGCCTCTGAGAGGTACAAGGAGGGGAATGAGGAACTGGAGTTGTGGTCAGTCCTTAACACTTCGTCTCCACCACTCTTTCATGGTCACTTTCTGACCCTACTCCAATGAGAGGTCTCTCCCTAGGGATTCCATCCTTCCTGAACTGATCTTGAGTGGGCTTCCCACAGGCAGCAGCTCTTCAAGAGCTGCTCCCATATAGGTCTGTACTATGGGGTCTGTAAGGAATAAATTGCTCCAACATGGATCTCCCATGCACAGCAGCTCCCCCCAGATCACCTACCTGTTTCTATGTGGGCTCCTCTCCACAGGCTGCAGGTCCATCCCGGAGCCTCCCCCACTGGGGATTCTCCACTGGCCAGCCTACTGTATGCCACATCCACCTGTTCTACCGTGGGCTCCTCCATGGGCTGCAGTGTGGAGATCTGCTCCCCTGTGTTACCCCACAGGCTGTAGGGGAATTTCTGTTTGGGGCCTAGAGCACCTCATCCCCCTTTTTCTGCACTGACTTTAGTGTCTTCAGGGTTGTTTTTCAATCCCCTCTCCCAAATGCTGTTGCATAGGAGTTTTTTTGTTATGCTTTGTTTTTCCTTTTAAATCTGCTCTCACTGAGGCAAAAACAACATTGCTTATTGTCTCTGCTCTGGCAAGTCATGTATCTCTTTGGAGCTGGCTGGAACTGGCTCTTATCTAACATGGAACAGTTTCTGGACTTTTCTCACAGAGGCCAAAACCTTGCCAGGTAAACCCAATACAAGAGGGTAACATGTCAGTGATACAAATAATCACAAATTTATTCAAACCATATTAAAGTTTATTTTCTCTATGTAACTTTAAAGAATGCATATTTAAATAAACAGCTATACTGGTTGCTCATCTCTACCGGTTGGGCTTCAAAAGTCTGTCAATTTGGTCATTATTGATATTCCAGGGTAGGTCACAAAGAGGTAATTAAGTATGCCAATAAAGTCCAAGTAAGCAGACTGTCATGTGTCAGTGGGGAGGCCTTTTATTCCAAACTGAAGCAATATTTTTGTATTGTTCTTCTTTTATCAGATTATTTATTTATTTAATTTTGTAGAAACTAGCTGTATATATTTTTATAGGTGTATATATATTTATTTTATCTTCATCTGTTGGCAGTTGTTCACGCTAAAAGTAGTTGAAAGATTCAGTGATTATGTTGTCATCTGTTTGGAATTATAAAGCTTTCTGTTGAAATGGAAAGGGAAGGTAGTATTTTCTTCTCTTTTTAGAAAATTTATTCTAAGAGAAGCAATGGCTCTAACAAGCATTGCTTTGAATATTTTAGGATATATACTGTCAATAGAAGAATTAATGCTCACACCATCTGATCAGTGTATTTTTCACATCCTGACAGTGCCATTTCATGTATCTTGATTAAACTCAGCCAACTGCATTTCATCTATATGCTCATCACTCTTGTGTTAAAAGATATATAAGTAAAAGTGCCTACGTGTACTTCCTGAGATGAAAACAGAGCTGGATGTCTTCAGTATGTGCTATAGTCACTCTATTTCATGATTTATCCCAGTAACCTGGGAAGATGGCAAAGAATGATCAATCTTTGTGGTCTCTGTAGCGCTATGTGAATAATATAATATTAGTTTCTACATATTCCAAAATAACTGAAAGAAGGTGAGTAAAAAAAAAACAACAACAACAAAAAAAAAAAACACAAACGTGTACACATACCTTTTAAAGTCCATAAGATGGTGGGAGGGAATATGAAAACTGAAAACAGTCTTATTAACATTCATTATTATTGTTGTATTGTATACTATAATGAAAATAATAATAATAGGCAATATATGTATTAGAGTACTTTGTGAGTGTGGAAACCCTTCATACCTTCTGAAATGGGCATTTTATACAGACTGCACTATTTCCAATTAATATTTAACAATTATTAAGGCAAAAGTAACTAAAAGGTCCATCATAATATATACTGTTATTATGAATGATAAATATGAATGCCAGTTACTGTTGTACAAACTGCAGTCCAGATCCTCTGGAGTTTAAAACAAACAAACAAACAAACAAACAAACAAACAAAAACAATAACATATTTTTAAAAGATTATATACATTTTAAAAAGTTAAGGATATGAACTGCTGAATGTTGAACCAGTGATGTGTCTATGGGTGTAGATTTAGAGTGGAAATCTGTGTCTTTGGCTTTAAGTTATAAGATGTAAGTCATAGAAACATAGAATGTCTAGTGTTGGAAGGGATCTGGAAGATAATTTAGTTCCAACCCCTTTGGGGGGGGGAGGAGGAGAAGAGGTTTCACCTACAAGATCAGGTGGGCCAACAACCCATCCAGCCTGGTCCTGAACACCTCCAGGAATGGGGCATCCACAACTTCTATGGGCAACCTGTTCCAGTGCCTCACTGCACTCTGAGTGATGATATTCCTCCTAACCTCTAATCCAAATCTTGTAGTTTAAAACCATTCCCCCTTGTCCTGTCATTATCTGACTGATAAAGATGTTGCTCTCCGTCTTTTTTATAAGACCCGTTTTACCCCTTTAAGTATTGAAAAGCTGCAATAAGATCACCTCAGAGCCTTCTCTTCTCTTCTCTTCATCCTGTCTTCATAGGAGAGGTGTTCCAGCCCTCTGATCAACTTTGTAGCCCTCCTCTGGACTCATTTTAAGAGATCAACTTCCTTCCTGTGCTGGGGGCCTCAGTCTTGGACACAGTACTCTTAACTGAGGCCTCACAAAGGTAGAGTAGAGGGGAACAATCACCTGCTGGCTACACTTCTTTTGACGTAACCCAGGATGCAATTGGCTTTCTGGGTTACAAGCATGCACTGCTGGCTCATGTCAAGCTTTTTGTCCACCAGAACTTCCAAGTCTTTCTCTGCAGGGATGCTCTCTGTTTCTTGTCCCAGTCTGTTCTCCTGTCTGGGATTGCCCTGACCCAGATGCAGCACCTTGCACTTTGACTTGTTGAATCTCATTAGTTTCACATGGGCCCACTTTTCAAGCTTATCCAGGTCCCTTTGAATGACTTCCCTTTCTTCTGTTGTATTTACTACAGAACTCAGCTTGGTGTCATCTGCAGACTTGCTGAGGGTGCACTCTATCCCACTGTCTATGTCACTGATAAAGATATTAAACAGTACTGTTCCCAAAACAGACCCCTGAGGGATACCACTCATCACTGACCTCCACCTGGACATAAAACCATTGGCCATCAGCCTGGTCTTGAACACCTCCAGGGATGGGGCATCCACAACCTCTCCGGACAACCTGTTCCAGTATCTCATCACCCTCTGAGTGAAGAACTTCCTCCTAACCTTTAATCTAAGTCTCCCATCTTTAACAAGAGCAAGTTCTGGATTCTGCACCTGGAAAGGGGCAACCCTGACTATATGTATGGATTGGGGGATGAGAGGTTGGAGAGCAGCCTGGCAGAAAGGGATCTGAAGTTCTGTTTGACAACAAGTTGCATATGAATCAACAGTGTGCCCTGGCAGCCAACTGTATCCTGGGGTGCATCAAACACAGGATAGCTAGCTGGTTGAAGCAAGTGATTGTCCTACTCTGCTCTTCACTGGTGCAACCTCACCTCAAGCACTGTGTGAAGTTTTGGGTGCCACAATATAAAAAGGATAAAAAACTATCAAAAAGCATCCAAAGGAGAGCAAGAGAGGTGGCAAAATCTCTAGAGGGGAAGGCATGAGAAATGGCTGTAGTCACTTTGTTCAGCCTAAAGAGTAGGAGACTGGGATGAGACCTCATCCTGGTCTATAGCTTCCTCACAATGGAGAGTGGAGGGGCAGGTGCTGATCTCTTCTCTATGATGACTAGTTATAGGACCTAAGAGAATGGCATGAAGCTATGTCTTAGGAAGGTCAGGTAGGAAACTAAGAAGAGTTTCTTCACTGGGAGGGTAGTTGGACACTGGAACAGGCTCTTCAGAAAAGTGGTCATGGCACCAAGCCTGCCAGAGTTCCAGAAGTGTTTGGACAATGCTCTCAGACATATGGTTTCATTTTAGATTGGTCCTGCACGAAGCTAGTAGTTGGACTTAGGGATCTTTGTGTGTCCCTTCCAACTCAGGATATTCTATGATTTTGTGATTCTAATTTATCCACTGCAATGCAGATGCCCTGCTCTTTTTTCAGAGCTGAGCTCATGAAAGACCAAATATTAAAAAAACAACAATAACAACAATTTAAATAAATATTTTGACATACTGTTATATCAACTTAGAGTATAATCAGGACAAAGGATCAAATATGTTGATGTGTTTTGTTGGCAATATTGCACTTTCAGTTTCACTGTTTATATTTAAACTACCAGAATTGTCATTAAAAACTTTTAGCACAAGGTGTAGTATTCTTTCATAACTCCATCCATCCTGTACTGCTGCTCACAGACATACAGTTTTTACCAGAAGTCTGATCAGTCCTATGTTTGAAAGACTTATGTCAACTCCATTCAGGATACGATGTTTAAAGTGCAGGAGTAGACACTATTGCAACTCATTTTTCTATTAAACTTCATTAGATATTTAACCTTTATGACAGATGTCATCGAGATCCTCTGTAACAGACAAATGTGGAACTGAAATGTTACAGAATGCTGGAGGCTTCACAGCTTTCCCAATTAGAAATAAGGTTTCATTTTCACTAGTTATTTTACCATTAAGCAGTGTATTTCTGTGCTCTTTTGCAAATTTTCTGTCATTATTTTTGTCTGCTCCTGCACACAGTGCATATAAACCAGTTTTAAAACCAGTCCTCCTATTTTCTCTCTCAGAGTTTGTTCTCTAACATAACATCCAATAAATTAAGTTGGCATATTCTGTCAAAGATTATTCAATATTTTTCATGTTGGTGTCTCTTTTCTTTTTTTCCCCTGTATTTCCAATCCTCAAAGGTATGTGGAAGACAAATTTTTAAAATGTCCTTAAAAATACCAAGAGAACTGTTTAGAAATTTCAAAACTGAATATGCATTTACCTCCAACCCCCTCCCCTTTTTCTGGGGGGAAAGGGGTATTAAAAAATAAATAAAATGAAATAAATAAATATTCAGAATCCATCAGCTTATTTATTTAATTAATTAGTTTATATACACTATGTAATATCTTTTTGAAATCCCAATGCATATGTCTAATCTGCAAAGTAGAAAAGAAAACCTATTCAGATTGATTTCCTGTATTTATTCAGAAGTTTTTTTTCTCATTTGTTTTTTCATTACACTCTTGTCACTCAGTTTTCCAGTTTCCTTACTGTTGGGTGTTCTGTGTATTATTTTGAGCGTCAAATAGAATTACTTACTATAATGTTCTCACTCCTTTTCACATTTTTTCACAAGTTAGAGAAGTTCATTCTCTTGTGTGGTCTTTATCCATTTTTTTTTTCTCCTTTCCTATTGTTGATACTGTTATTTAGTCTTCCCTTCCTTCCCTCCCTCCCTCCCCTCATTAGTCTATTAGTCTACACCTCTTCCTTTTTTTTCTGCCTCTATAGATACTATTGATACATTTAGTTAGACTAAAACAGCTTTAAGGCTCTCATAAAATTATACTGTATAAAAGTATTAAGGATAATGTAATGTTTTTCACAATAAATAAATAAATAAATTAAATCTTTAGGCAGTGTCTTCTGTTAAACTCCTAACTCTAGTGATTCTGTTTGTTCCTTGGCTGCCAAAAGTAGCCCAAAGCATTTAATTTGTACAGTAGTCTTTTCATCATATTGTTTACTTATGTGATTACTTCAGCTTATTTCATTTTCCCTGTGATCAAATTCTAAACAGAAACGAACTTTCCTTTGTGCAATTGCAAAAATGCAATACCTTTTAAAAACTGATTCCAAGAAAATATGTAATTTTGCATATGACACATCAACTAACAGCTGGAAGATATACATTTTTTTAATGAAGATTAGTGGATCTTGAATATAGCTCAAATAAAGAACGCAACTACATGGTAGCCAAAATATATGACAACAGTTTTTCAGTAGCTTTGTAAACTGGTCCCTTAATAACATGACAAGTTAGTGAATCTTGATACTAATGGACATACGTATGCATGAAGTCATAGACATTAGGAACTTATTTGAAATTAAAATGTCAAAAATTTAAAAGAAAAAAAAAGTTTTCTAAACTAATTTTAAGTTCTTTTTCCTTAAAAACTGAAAAATATATTGTTCCTTGAAGAAATGAACACGTGTAAAAAGTCATATTTTTTAAGAAAGTCACAAAACTTGTTTTAATAATAAAAAATAATACAGTATCTTTTGAATGTCAAGAATTATTAATAGTCAAATTTAAGAGCTAAATGGCAAATTAATGCCTTCATAAATCAATATGGTATCTGCTGTAAAACCAGCTTTGTGTGAATTTTTCTTACTCAACTTTAGGTAGTCTGTTTTTGAACTTATGATGATTTTGAGAGATGTTCATGGTAAATGAATCACACAACTTTTTGTATAACAAACTCATTTTTAGTCACTTGCTATACATTTATTTAAACACATAAATATGCATTCTGCACACAAGCAGATCCTGCCTTAAACAAAAGACTTAACCTTGAGTTTTCCAAAATCAATGCAATTTGTGTTAAATAGCATAAAAATGATTTTATAACTGCTTTTCTAACACTGAAATATGACGAAATATGATGAAATCAAACCCTGCTTAACAATCCATTATGACATGCATGCAGAACTTTGCACTGAACATACTGTTTTCAGAAATTCTTATTATCTGGATACAGAGGTTATTTATTTTATGTCATTTCACACGTGAGGATTTTTTTGGGGGAGGGATAGATTGGCAGTGTGATCAAATATCCACATATCATGTGCTGAATAGTGGGAAAAGAAGCTAGTTAAAATTCTGTTGCTCTTTGCAGAAGGAAAAATATATTTCTGTATTTAAACCTTTCCAGTTCTCTGTAGAAGAAATTACAGAATGGAAATATTGTAAACCATATATATTAACAAACTTCAATATTATTTTCAAACCCAAAATTATATTAAAAAAAATCAATACAGCTTTCTTATTTGCAGTGTGCAGCTGCTCAAACAAATGGAAATAAAGTCCAGAAGTATTGTTTACTGCATGCAAACTGCTTTTTCATTTCTACATGAAAATTATCTTTAAACATTATTTCCATATCTCAACAATTTTCTCCTAATATTTTAGGTTTATTTCTTTCCATGTTCTTACTTTATTCAAAGAGGTAACATTTCCACTTAAAAGATGTGCTGTTATATACAAATCCTGTGGTCAAATTCTGTTCTGATTTTCATTTGATGTTATCATACATAAGTTAGTGAAAGGGCATAAATAGAACATATTTCATTTGTTATTAATTTTTATGGATGAAACTGTATGCAAATATTCTAAATATAAAATATTATATACTATACTAAATATAAAAGCTTTATCAAAATCCGTTATTCACAAGCATGTAATGATGCATAACATAATGATTAAAAGGAGCACAAATCTATAATTCATTTCCAACTTCAGTAACCAGTTCAGGTTGACTGAGGTTTTTCAGTACCTAAAGGGGACTTATGAAAAAGATGCAGAGTGACTCTTTGCTCAATCATATAATGACAGGACAAGGGGGAATGGTTTTAAACTGAAATAGGGGAGATTTAGTTTAAAGATCCGGAAGAAATTCTTCACTCAAAGGGTGGTGAGTTGCTGAAACAGGTTGCCCAGAGAGGTTGTGGATGGCCCATCCCTGGAGGCATTCAAGACCAGGTTGGATGATGACCTGAGCAACCTGATCTAATGGGTGACATCTCTGCCTGTGGCAGAGGGTTGGAACTAGATGATCTTCCAACCCAAGCCATTCTATGATTCTATGATTAATATAATTATTAATCCTATTAATAGAATTAATAGAATTTATGCTGTAGGGGTGATCTGTATAAGCTGAGAATCAAGCCCATCATGCTATTAACAAAACCTACACAGAAAATTTAATATAATCTTTTCCTTATGCATTCATTCCAGTCCAACGTACTCAAGGTGTTGATGCTTTCTGTCATCTGATTAATTCCCTACTTAGATTTGGCAGGGAGATGAAAAGATCCTTGTTGGCTGCCTAAGGAGTCAGACTTTAGAAGTATTAAAAAAGCAAGATACAAAAACTGTAAGACTAAAATGGTATACACAATGATTTCATGGGAAGATTCTATTAATAATAATGCCCAGAATATTAGCCTTTATTTATTTGTTTATCAATAATGACTAATACTCTCTTAGCAAAATTCCTCATTTTTTCAGCATGTTTTTAACAGTATGGATAGCTGTCTTTCATAATTCACCTTTGAGGTTGCTTTAATACAGAAAATGAATGTCATCACAATAGACCAGAAACACTGTGTCAAAGATCCTTTGCAAGTGAACTGGGATTGCTGATGGCAAGGCTCGGTCTTAGTTTTACCCTTCTTTGGTCCTAAGAATCTTTATTATATAGTC
Source organism: Anas acuta (assembly GCF_963932015.1). Taxonomy (NCBI): domain Eukaryota; kingdom Metazoa; phylum Chordata; class Aves; order Anseriformes; family Anatidae; genus Anas; species Anas acuta. The sequence goes on from NC_088979.1 coordinate 37,360,288, forward strand.
TGGAGGTACTTTCCTGCAGTGTTTCTTATCCTGCAGTCATTTACAGAAGATTATTTCTCTTTTTTTTGAGATTGGAGCAATATTGGGAGAATCTTTGTGAGCTGACTTTGTGAGCTCTTCTGTTCTGTAGGTGAGAACACTGTAAGACTATGGACTCACTTAGTTTATAACTTCTGCTTGAAAGTGTTTGAAAGATTATTTTTTTTCTCCTGTGAAACATACCGCATCATCTCAGTCGTAGATTAGTGATGTGTTTGGAGTACTGTTTGCTACCTCATCAGTAGAACTTTCAGAGAGAAAATGCATCTGTTTTCCTTTTATGAAAATGCCATAGATATAAAACTCTGATTTACCCCTGTAAAAGCCTCTTAAAATAATTTGGAAACCGGGAAGAGGCAGTCAACAGGATGTGCTCCTTCAATTCGATCGAGACAGGGACACCTCCTTGGTAAATTCTGTGCCTTTACCTTTTTGGTGAGGAATATCTGGGAGAGCATTTTGCTTGCAGTGTTACTATATATTAGTGCAGTAAGTGTATTTATTGATAAAAATATTGTTATTAGTATTACTTGCTTATTAAGTTGAAGACAACATGATATTTAGATCTCATTATCATGGAAGTCAGTTCAAAAACTCCTCATTAATTTAAAGGGACCTTCAATTAACCGACATTCCATTCAAGCTGTTGTTGTTTCTTCACTACTGGGAATTTAGTACCTCGATGCAACAGAAAACCCTACTACTACTTCTTAGTAATAGCAATGCTCAAGTAATGTGATAAAAAAAAATAGATTAATACTGACAGTGACATTCATGTGCACATTAATTTCTATCATAATGCTTTATAACTATTTACCTTTGCTGATAGTGGTAGCTAAAAGATGATACAGAAAGTCAAGAAAACATCTGTCTTCACTGGAATGATTCAGTGTTTTCACTGGAATGAACAGCTGTCTGCTCTGGAAGAAAATTCAGTCTCTGCATCAGTGCTATTGCCACAATCAATAGGAAATTATATGAAATCTTAAATGTAGATGCCTATAGGACACAAAGACAACGTGAAGCTGCTAGCTTATTTCAAATCTAGAAATTTAAAATGTGTGATGAGACGACTGAGTATAACAGAAATAGACCTACTTTTTGCATTATGTTATTTCAAACACCAAAAAAGATAGCCAATAAGAGTCTTTTGAGAGCATTAGATTTCCCTCTATGAGGGAAATGTATTATGAATGAGAGACATTTTGCCCAAGAAGAGAAGTTTTTTACAAGCAAATAAGTCTGTTGACATATTCTTACCTGGCGATTGCTAATCTTCTCACTCATTGCATTATATTAACATTTTTTTGTTTGTTTGTTTGTTTGTTTGTTTTTTCTTCCATCTTCCTTTTGGGAATATATATCTATGCATAAGATTGAAAAATGGCATTATTTGGCAGAGCAGTGAATGGCTGGTTCCTCAACAGAAAGCAAAAAGTCTGTGGCAGGGCTTATAGAATAAGAACACAAAAACCATCACTCTCTCCAATTGCCACGCTTGAAGTTATCCTACAATGCATCAAAAAGTGACCTCATATATCATGTCAAAGCCTGGTGTCAGAGAGACAACTATGCCCCAGATTATACTTATTACATTCTTATGTCATACCAAAATAAGCAGTATCTTGTAACCTGATGTTAACAGGCAATTGCTTAGAGGTGAAAAAGGTGACACGAAAGTTTGAGGTGATCAGTGCTCTAGTCTTTGTTTGCTGTGACATGACCCAGAATCTTTGCTTTTTATAACAAGGTTGATGAAATGCCGAGGTTGATTTCAGGAAAGAGATGAGAAATGTTGCTTAAAGTAAAAAAAGCAAAGATGTCAGCATGGTAGATCAGTAATATGTGTTATCCCAGTGATTCAATACAGTACATACATGTGTATTTTTTGTAGGGCCAATGTTCCCCTAGAAGGATGGGGGAAGAGAATAGAAATGGAAAATTTTAGAAAATCATGGGTTGAGATAGTAGGTTGAGTTTAATAAGATAAAAAAAAAAATAAAAAATAAAAAAGGGAGAGGAGGAAAAAAACAAAAATGAAACCAGAACAAAACAAAAAACAAGGTGATGCAAAAAACAATTACTTACCATCAGCTCACCAATGCCTATCTAGTCCCTGAGCAATGGCATCCCTGGCAAACTTCTCCAGCTTTTATTGCTGAGCATGACATCATATGGTATGGAATACCCTTTTGTTCAGTTTGGGTCAGCTTCCCTGGCTGTGTCCTCTCCCAGCTTCTTGTGCACTCCCAGCATCTTTGCTGGCAGGGCAGCATGAGAATAAGAAAGGACCTTCATTTACTGTAAGCACTGCTCAGCAACAACTAAAACACCAGTGTGTGATCAACACTATTATCACTATCCAAAACATAGAAGCATACCAGCTACCATGAAGAAAATTAGTTACCCCAGACAAAACCAGCACAGAAATCTATTGGAGTACTTACTTTAACTGAAATGTAGAACCGATATTTGTTCAGAGTCTGACTCCCAGTTTTGACAAACAACTCCTATTTCATTGCGTGTTTCTTCAAAGCTATCAAAGATACTTGCACTGCAATGGGGATACATTTGATATAGGATTGCGGAAGTTTTTAAAACAGAAAATATATTAAAAATATATATTTTTACTTTTTAAAAATCATAATTTTTTTCAATTGCTCTTTTTTAGTTAAAGGTTAAGAACAACAACAACTGTTGCATCTTCTTTTCTGTTTATCTCTGAACATAGGCAATACATGCTGTTAAAGCAGTGACCTTCACAGACAGAACATTTTTTTTCCTTTCAAAAGATGAAGGGTGGGGTGTTTTGTGATTCAGATAACCTTCATTCACAGCTAGTTATCTAAGTATTGGATTTTATAAAGAAATTAAGACACCAGTCATTTGGATTAGTAGTGTTTGCCATCATTCATACTCAATAATTGAGGTCACAGGGATTATAAACTCTAATGTGTCAAATTAAATTCACCAGCAACACATCTAAAATCCTTTAATTATCTGCTTTGGGGGCAATGGATTAACCAGAACCTGTCAGTAACAAATAGACATTGTATTTGCTTTTTCCTTTTTTTTTTTTTTCCCTCTACTTTTTTTTTTTTTTATTTGGCAACTGAAAATTCTTTAGCTAATAAGTATAAAAATAAAATCTAAACCATACTCTTCCTTTTCCTTAACAGGTTTTACATCACCATTTAATTACAGGCACTGTATATCTGAATCATTATCTGAGTGTATAGCAAGTAGAGAAAATCATAGATCTTTATCACTTCCGATCATTTATCATAAAGAATTATATTAGAGATGCATATTTAAAATGTCATTCGGTTTGGTCATAAAGAGATAACTAAAAAGACATATGTACCAAGAAAGATATATAAGTTGTTAGACTGTTTTCCATTTCATTTACTTCTTAACTGATCTTAAAGTCTTTCTTAAAATGTTTTTGTTGTTGTTGTTATTCATTTCTGTTGCTAGAAGACAGAAATAGTTCTTATTTTCTTCATTTTCTTCTCATTAGTCTTTTTCACATTCAGTAATGAAACACCATCAAAAATCTCTCACCCACGATCTTAGTAATAAACTTAATTAGTATTGCCTTTTTAGTTGCTAGGAGATTTTCTTTTGGATTATATCATAGTGTTGTTAATAATCTGTCTTTTCAAAGCTGTAGGTCCAGTTTAGCTGCTATTTATTTAGAAACTATAAAATACACTAATAAACGGCAGAAACATTAACATCTTCAGAAAATGTTATGTTGTTAATATCCTCCAGAATGACAACAATAACAACAACAAAAAAATCATAAAAGCTAAATATATAGCTTTCCTATCTACCATTTTATTCAGAAGGGAAATGATTATGTTACCCAGGACTGTTTTCTGCTTTAGATTTGTATTTTAAAATCATACGTTTCTATTTTGTATATGAAATCTCTCAGATTTAGTTTTTGATCAAAAAAGATCATAAAAGGAGAAAATGTGTTTGTTGACTTAGGTTTTAGTCTCTGTCTCAGGTTCCCACTCTGGTGTTTTTAGGAGGCCTCTGGTTCAAGTCCTGTAACTGTGCTGTATATTTAAGACATCAGTTGGCAATATTTTAGAGGATGGAACTCATGAAAGAATAAGAGATAAGTAAGAAAGAACCGTGCTACAGTAACAGGTATTCATCTAACCAAATTTAGATATTCATACTGTTGATGTCTACATCTGAACAAATAATTTAAAATCCCATCTTAACTAAAGGAAAGAATATGTGCTTCCGTGACATTATTCATCTAATTCTGAAGCAAATGCCTAAAAAAGATTGGGTGAATCAAGACTTTAAAGTAGTTATTTCTGATTACAGGGTATAAAATGTGATTAGCTGCGACATAGATGTTTACCCTGAGGATTGTTCTAAGCTAGATGAGAGAAATCTTTTCACTCAACAACTGACTCAAGTTTATAAAACCAAATCTACAAAAAGCATACAAATGGAGACAATGGCATTGAATATTGAGTACTGTGATTTAATTAATATCTGTAAGATGATAGGAACTAAAAGGGGAAGATAGAAAGATAAATGCCTATGACAGATAAATGATATACATGAAAGATTGTTACAGAACTTCAAAGACCTTACTGAAGTTTTGTTCTTCCATTTCCTTTCTTTATTTTTTTTTTCTTTTTTTCTAATTAATTCCTTCATGTGCCTTAGTGTGCAGAGTAGTGTATGTAATACACAGTTTCTACCAGTTTTTTCAGGGCAGTCTTTATAACAATAAATTGCAGGTACTTTGGTGACCATTTCATTATTCACGAATGATCAAATGCAAGTAAATACATAAACTGAGTAAATAACTTTCTCATTTTCAAGGATTTTTTTTTTTTTGTAATATGCCAATTGTTATGGTTAATCTGTGTAGTTGTCCAATGTTTCAAGTATTTCAGTAAAATGCGCTAACACAAGATGATAGAAGGATCAATCTTACTCACTATTATTTGACAATGGTTTGCTGGTTTACTGTGGCAGTAACCGTTTCATTATTTAATGGAAATAAATGTCACATTTTGGTGGCAAAGCTTCATATTCTCAAGACTTTATTACACAATTGAAATGATTAATTCCTGTTGATTGGAATTTGTCCAAGGGCATAGTCACTTCCACATGTCCCTGGATTTAACAGCCACCTTTTCGAAGCTCAGGAAAATCTAGATATCTTTGTTCACCTTTTGAATAATATTTTCTGAAACAGTCAAAGGAAAAAGGGCAAAGAAAAAAAAACAACAACCCACATACATAGAAAATGTGTCACTTTTTAGTTGTCATCACACAAGTCTCTGTGTTACATCTCTTTGTTTGATAACATAATTATGCTAGAGCTATATTTTTCCCCACAAGTCTTACAAGTAGACATGGTTGTCAAGCCTTATATATTATGCTTCTTTTGCTGCTATTACAGGAGTTCCCTAAATCCATTGTAGTTTTTTCTCATTAACTCCTGCTGCCACCAAACAAATGTGAAAATGCACTGACTGCTTCTCGAAAGGAAGAAGTCCTATCTCAATAACTGTGGCTTTCTATTCCCTCCTTACTGACAGGGGGTGCAATAAGCTTAATTCTTTAGATAGAGATTAACCTTCTTTTTCACAATTGCTTTCTTTCTTGCATGAAAAACAAACAAAACAAACAAAAATATATAAAAGTTTCTCTTTCCTAATAAAGCAAAATTGAATTTTGTTTACACAGAGATATTATGTTGGTGTTGACCATATACAATGTGTGGCTTATACACCAGGATGTTTCTTTTTCACTTTTTATACTGAACACTGGCCTATAACCTTCAAGTAGAAAATCAAAAAGTGAGAGCAGAAACAACTGAATCAAAGCATAGTCTAAAATAAATGTGAGGATAAATGGGTTCCGATGAAGAGCAGAATTCATCAGCAGTGACCATCAATCAGGAAGGTCTTGGACTCCTGTGAAAATTATTATAACAAACAATTGGTGTTTTGGAAATACATTGAGACTATAAGGTCTTTTATTTCAAAATAATTAAGTGTATACTATTTATACATTACTATTTTTTTTTTCTTAAAGCTTAGTGAAAGCTTAATGAAAACAAATGATAAGATACATACTAGTCATCTACAAATTCTGGATGATCAGAGACATTTTTAAAGAAATCCCACTTAGTTCATGGGATAGTATAAACTAATGCTTAGAATATACTATGTTTGTATGAATCATATTAGTATTATAGGGAAAAAAAAAAAAAAGAACAATCAACAACAAAAGCAACCCCACAACTTACACTTCACCATAATAACACAGCTGTGAAACATTAAAAATAAAATAAAATAAAATAAAATAAAATAAAATAAAATAAAATAAAATAAAATAAAATAAAATAATAAAATAAAATAAAATGGGATAGCTATATGCTTAGTTTATTTTGTTCTTTATGAAATGTTCTTTATTTATGTTCTTTATTTATGACATTATCAAATGCTAATGTTTTACATGGTTCCTTTACGTACCTTCTATTGTTTGAAATAACATTTTTTTAAAGGACATTCATTTAAATTTAGAATCCACAATAGTCTTTTGCAATGTTTCCAGATTATTTGTATTTAGTAATAGGCTGAACATGATTTGCCATTAAGTTAATCTATTTTAATAATTGTTATTGCAGAAAGTAGCAAGCTTGAAAATTCTCACTTTGGAATAAATATGCTCTGTAGTTGTTGATAAAGCATATAGGCATCTGTTGTAATCAATATATAATAAAAAACAGCTATTTAATTATTTTATAATTCCATGTAATTATGTACCTCAAATGTGTTTAGATTAGAATGCAAAGGAACACACTGAGTATACAGAGGTTAATTATGTTCCTCTATATTAACTATGCATAGCATGTTATCTAATTTTAAATGCAAATTAGTAAGAGATAACATAAAATACATTTTAATTTTAAGATTGTGAAGTAATAATGATATACTTACTGCACATAGTCTTTTAAAATGAAAATTACTTTATTAATGATTACATCTATCTGTTCTAGTACTCCAAACTGACAAATTATATATGAGATTTGCAAGCAATTTCTTTGATGCATTATGATTATAATTTATTTTTTTTTTTAGATCAATTTATTACAAGGAAAAATAGCACTATGTGAGGCAAGGAGCAATGATACATTAATAAATAGGTTATTTTTATCTTTTCAGAATAATGAACATCTGGACTATCATATTATAACGGTATAAAATAATTAGTAGTATTATAGTTTGTATGTCTATAAGTGTTTTCCATTTCATTCCCTATTTTTGATTAAGAAAACTTTATTTAAACCATAATTTATTAGCCTTGACTACAACACACTGATAACATGTGAGGGGACAATTTTGAAAGTTATTCCATACTACAGCAGCATGGATCTCTGCGTAGCTCAATAACCACCCAACTAGAAAGCAGTAGTTAGTCACAATAGTAAGGAATATATTCTCAGAGGGCTATACGTGAAATGGAGTAAATGGTACTTCACTCACAGAACTTCACTGTACATGGTCAGATCACTTCAGAAGCTCTTTCCTAGCTATCTACATGGATGAATTTAACAACAGGATAACACATTGTGCACATAATGCACTTTCACTTCAGTTCCCTGTACTCCTGGTGTTTTCTGTTTATTTGTTTTTTAGAAAATTTTTAATTAAAAATGATAAACTTAAGAACTCTACAGGAAACAAAACAAACAAACAAACAAACAAAAAACACAACATACAGTCATGCTACATTGAAGTTATTTGGTCTGCAAGGTAAGACTCCAAAATACCCACTTGCTTGGATGCTCTGGGAAATCACGTACATCTTCATCATGGAGTAACAATTACAGGAAAAAATTATGTACAGCCCATATGGTCTTGGCTGAATATAATCTTTGAGTCATCTTTCAGATAATGTAATTCTATGCTGTAATTAATTTCTAGTGAACAAGTATGAATTAAAGCCTAAGGTTACCTGAAAAGATCACTTTTTTTTTTTTTTAATATTAAATAGTAAATGTATTTTATTGATATCACAAAATCACAGAACTGAAGGGCTTGGAAGTGTCCGCGAAAGATCATCAGGTCCAACCCCCCTGCCAAAGCAGGTTCCTTAGAGCAGGCTGCCCAGGTAGGTGTCCAGATGGGCCTTGAATATCTCCCGAGTAGGAGACTCCACAACCACCCTGGGCAGCCTTTTCCAGTGCTCCGTCACCCTCACCGTAAAGAAGTTCTTTCGCATGCCATTGCAGAACTTCCTGTGCTCTATCTTGTGGCCTTTGCCCCTTGTCCTGTCCCCGCAAACCACTGAAAAGAGGTTGACCAAATCCCACTGTCTCCCATACCTCAGGTATTTATACACATTGATGAGATCCCCTCTCAGTCTTTTTGTCTCCAGGCTGAATTGACCCAGGTCTCTCAGCCTTTCCTCATAAGGAAGATGTTCCAGGCCCCCTATCATCTTTGTGGCCCTCCGCTGGACTCTTTCCAGGAGATCCCTGTCTTTTTTGTACCGGGGAGACCAGAACTGGACAGAGTACTCCAGCTGAGGCCTGACCAGGGCAGAGTAGAGGGGGAGGATCACCTCCCTTGACCTGCTGGCCACACCCACTTTTAATGCATGCCAGGATCCCGTTGGCCCTCTTGGCCACAAGGGCACACTGTTGGTTCATGGTAAACCTGTCATCCACCAGGACCCCCAGGTCCTTCTCCTCAGAGTTCCTCTCCAGAAGGTCATCCCCCAGCCTGTACTGATACTTCATGTTGTTCCTTTCCAGGTGCAGGACTCTACACTTGCTCTTATTAAACCTCATTTGGTTTCTTCCTGCCCATCTCTCCAGCCTGTCCAGGTCTTGCTGAATGGCAGCACAGCCTTCTGGTGTGTCAGCCACTCCTCCCAGCTTTGTGTCATCGGCATACTTGCTGAAGGCAGACATTATTTCTTCATCAAGATTGTCAATTAAGATGTTGAACAAGACTGGACCCAGCACCGACCCCTGGGAAACACAGCTAGTCACTGGTCTCCGGCCGGACTCTGTGCTGCCAATCACCACCCTCTGAGCTCAGCCGGTCAGCCAGTTCTCAACCCACCACTCATCTATCCCACACTTTCTCAGCTTTGCTAGTAGGATGTCATGGGAGACAGTATCGAAAACCTTGCTAAAGTCAAGGTAGATGATATTCACTGCTCTCTCCCCATCTACCCAGCTGGTGGTGCCATCATAGAAGGCAATGAGCATGACTTCCCCTTGGTGAATCCATGCTGACTTATAACCTCATAACCTTCTTCTCTTCCAATTGCTTGGAGACGGCTTCCAGAACAAGCTGTTCCAACACCTTTCCTGGGACAGAGGTGAGACTGACCGGCCTGTAGTTTTCTGGATCCTCCTTCTTGCCTTTCTTGAAGACCGGAGTGACAGTGGCTATCTGCCAATCTTCAGGCACCTCTCCTGTTCTCCAGGACCTTTCAAAGATAATAGAGAGTGGTTTGGCGATCACCTCTGCCAACTCCCTTAGCACATGTGGATGCATCCCATTGGGACCCATGGATTTGTGTGTGTTGAGCCCACTCAGATGCTCCCGAACCACTCCTTTGTCAACAAGGGGGGAGATCTCTACTTCCCAGACTCTTTCTCCTCCCTCCAGGGGTGAGGAGTCCCAGGGCGGAGTCTTTGAAGCAAAGACTGAAGCAAAGAAAGCATTCGGTATCTCTGCCTTCTTGGCATCTCCTGTTACCAGGACACCCCCCTTGTTCAGCAAGGGACCCACATTATCCCTAATCTTCCTTTTACTGTTTACATACTTAAAATAAATAAATAAATAAATAAATCTTATTATCTTTTATCTCTTTTGCAAGCCTCATCTCTAGGTGGGCTTTAGCCTTCCTTGTCGCATCCCTGCAGGCCCTGACAACACTTCTATACTCCTTCCAAGAGGACAGGCCCTTTTTCCACATTTCATAGACCTTCCTATTCCTTTTGATCTTATCGATGAGCTCCTTGCTTATCCACACAGGTTTCCTGCCCCCCCTTCCCCAGTTTCCTACTCTTATGGATGCACCGATCCTGAGCTTGGAAGAAGTGTTGTTTAAATGTAGCCCAGGTCTCACATGCACCCTTGCCTTCTAGCAACCTAGCCCATGAGATACTCCCAAGCAGGTCCCAGAAGAGATTGAAGTGGGCTCTCCGAAAGTCCACGGTTGCAATCCTGCTTTTAGCCTTACTTCTTCCACCAAGTTCCATCCTGAACTCCACCATCTCATGGTCCCTGCATCCCAAGCTGCCCCCGACCTTCACATCCCTAACAAGCCCATCTCTGTTGGTAAGGTCAAGGTCCACGAGAACCCCCTTCATTGTCATCTCCTCCACCACCTGCGTAAGAAAATTTTCTTCAATACATTGTAGGAACCGTTTGGACTGCACATGCCTGGCCGAATTGCTTATCCAACAGATGTCTGGAAAATTGAAGTCCCCCATGAGAACCAGTGCACGTGATCGTAAGGCTACTACCAGCTGCTTGTAGAAAGCCTCGTTGACCTCCTCCTCCTGATCCGGTGACTTGTAGTACACCCCCACAATAGTGTCCCCCATACCAGCCCACCCCTTAATTCTCACCCACAAGCTCTCCACTTGTCCATCACCCTTCCCCTGAGTGGATCTGGGTACACTCTAATTGCTCCCTCACATAAAGGGCAACACCACCCCCTCGTTTTCCCTGCCTGTCTTTCCTAAAAAGGACATAGCCCTCCATGACAGCATTCCATCATGCAAGCTGTCCCACCATGTCTCTGTGATTGCAACAAGATTGTGGCCCTGTGACTGAACACAGATCTCGAGCTCATCCTGTTTATTTCCCATGACCCGCGCATTGGTATGCAGGCACATTAGGCAAGCAGCAGGCACAGTTACCCCTGGAGGGATGCAAGAAGAAGAAAATTCCGGACAGGGTATCAGGATCATCACCTTCTCTAAAGAACCCTCGTCTGATCCTATGGGACAACTCAGAGGTTTTTCCCTACTATCTTCAAAAGTGACAGCAGTGACAACTTCCCCCAGCCCTTCTCTGTCACTTTTAGTTCCCCTCCCTTCCCCCATCAAACCTAGTTTAAAGCCCTGGTAATTAGCCCAGAGAGCTTGCTCCCCAACACATTTGTGCCCCACTTACTGAGTTGAAGTCGGTCAGCAGCCCACATACCCGGCTTCTCAAAGGGCTGCCCAAGATCAAAATACCGAAATCCTTGCTCCAGACACCACCCCCTCAGCCAGTCATTCACCTGTCCCATTCTCCTTCTTTCTGGGTCCCAGTCACCCAAAGGGAGGACAGAGGAAAACACTACCTGCACCCCGATCCTTTCAACAACCTTCCCAGGGATGAAAAGTCCTTTTTAATATTCCCCTTTTTTCTAGTTGCAGCTTCCCGGGATCCAACCTGAATGACAACAGGAGGATAGTAATCCTCTGGTTTAATGAACTGTGGCAGAGACTTCCTAATGTCTCTGACATGTGCCCCAGGAAGACAACACACCTCTCTGGATAGGTTATCTGAGTGACAAATGGGAGCCTCAGTGCCCCTCAGCAAAGAGTCTCTGATCACTAAGACTCTCTGTTCTTTTTTTGTGGCACTGGTTGTGATGCAGTGCTCTGCACGGTCCCGCTCCCTATGCTCAGTACTTCGCCCACACTGACACGCTTCACAGGGTTGCTTCCCGGGTTTGGACTACTGTCCAGACCCTCAACCTCATCCTTTTTCTGCCTGAGAGCCTCAAATATATTACCCAGGGACACTGTGGGGGTTGGTGGCACCGTAGATGTTGGGGGCAAACGTCTCTTTCTGCTTCAAGCTGAGATGAGGGTCCAGCCCCTTTTCTCTTGTGAGTGGTCAAGCCCTCTGTCCTGCATGTGATCAGCTGGGTCAGCTACTACCCCTTTCAGGGATGCAGGAGGGGGCTGCTGGGCATCAGTAGGGGTAGGTTGACACCTCCTGTCTGTCACCCTCAGAGACACCCAGGAGCTCCCCAGGCTGACAATTTCTTGCTGCAGCCCAGACACCTGCTTGAGGAGTCCCTTAAGCAGGGCACACCTGCACCCATGACAGCCCTCTCTTCCCTCAGGACCCAGGGGGGGCTCCAGATTCTGGAGCTCCCTGCAGTCACCTGCCTGGACTGCCACTTTCCCCCTCAGGGGATCCACCTGAGTGCCCATGTGAGCCCAGAGAGGTTGCATCTCCTCTGTTTGGGTTGCCACCCCGGACCAGCCACTGCGATGAGTGCCCACCATGGTGAATTCTAGGTGCAAAGAGGCAGAGTTCCCCAAAGAGAGGTGGGGAAGAGAAAGGGAGGTGGGAAAGGGAGGAGAGGATACTCCTCGCACTCTTCCTTGCCCCGCCTGAAATGCCCCGCGCTAATTGCCAAACCAGTCCTGTTAGCATGTCTTGTTTGCGGCGCTCCCTAGGGACTAGTTTTATAGCACCAGGGGGTGGGTGGGCTGCTATCACCCCTGGCTCCGCCCTCATCACGTCAACGCCCGCGGTGGCACAAGCACAGCTCCTGGCTACTTGAGGGGAGGGGGTCCGGGGCTGCGGCTCTGACCAATCCGCTCTGTGCTGCGTTATGGGGGGGAGGGGGTGTGTTAGGGGTTGGGTCTGTTCATCTCCCTGCCAGGAGCCCTCACTGCAGGCTATCTGCGCGAGGTCCTCGTTAAAAAAAATATATTGGCAAAGTATCAACCAAATATCATACCCGTGCTCCTGAAGAAGATGAGCTCTTTTTTTAAAAAAAAAAAGAAAAATATATTTTTGAAAGACTGGAATAATATGTTTTTTTAATATGAATGTGAAACAACAGACTGGTTTCAGATGAAAGTCTCCAAGAAAAATCAGATCCTTCATCTAGAGCAAAAAAATTACAGACTCAGTAAGTGGGGGGAGGGTTGTGGGCATTAAGATGATGCAACTGGAAATAAAATTGTAATGCAAAAATTTGGGCATTTGTAACTATCAGTGCCATTACCTATGCTATATATATATCATTGTACATTGCACCAGATCTTGAACTAATCTTTGTTCTTCTGAAGCCAGCTGGTTCTTCCACAGCAATGATGCTTCCAGATAGATATTTTCAATTAATAACAATCACAGATTTTTTTACTATTTGCAGTCTCTTCTTGATTGAGTTCCTTGGTATGAAATGGAAGACTCACAATGTGGCTTTGCATAAAGTGTATAATAAACTGGCCACTGTTACTAACATAAGAATGTTCTACAGATCTGCAACTAAAACTTTATAACCAGCTGACAGAATTACTTACAGGAAGACTGAATTGACTGGCTATAACAGTAATTTCACAGTTCTGCTTTGCGTCACCCACCTTTCTGAATATCACTGTTACTGCCTTTGCTACTGCAATGGTATTGCATTATTTTCTGTATTACTGACATTTGGAACTTATTTAGGTAATTGTATCTAATTTGTTAAGACTTTTTGTATTTTTATGATTTATTTATTTTTTTAAGAGAGATCAGTTTACTAGACAGTTGTAAGAGTAAATAGTAGTTTACTATCTTTAGTTGGTTGGGTAGAAGCACTTAGAAATGGATCAACAACATTTTCTAAGAATATGCTGATGACAGAATAGCCACGTACTGAATCTGAGCTAAAACTTCAGGAGATGGTGTTCTTTGTAGCATAGGAATTAGCAGACTGGATTACAGAAATAACCCAGCTGGTCTAGTATCCTGTTTCTGTTATGGCTGATGTCAGCTGTACTTCACAGAAACAGGCTCTGTTAGCTGACAATCAAGTGTGACTTATTCTTTCTAAAACCTCTCAGCTGCAAAATGTATCCCAGAACTTATGATTTTGTAGTTCTTATTTAAAGAAATAGTCTTCCAATCAAATATAAATAGAAAATATGCTCATTGACACAGTAACAGGATCCATCAATATTTTGATATATAGAAGTTAGTAATACTGCCTAGAATCACAGAATGACTGATTCTTGAAGGGACCTCTGGAGGCCTTCCAGTCTAACCCAGAAGTCTCAGAATCATAGAATCATAGACTCATTGAATCATAAGATCATAGAATGGCTTGGTTTGGAAGGGACCTTAAAGATCATTTAGTTCCAACTCCCCTGCCATAGACAGGGATGCCACTCTCTAGATCAGATTGCTCAGTGTCTCATCTAACCTGGTCTTGAACACCTCCAGGGATGGGTATTCCTCAGTCCAAAGACTCCAGAAGTCTTTGCCTAATGTATACTGATCCAGAGAAGAAACCTGAGCTGTTTGCTGGCGGACTGAAAAGTTTCAAGTGGTGGAAGAGAATAAATGACTGAAATAAACATAGTATTTTACTCCCTTCCTGGGTACTCATGCCCCAGACCTTTGTTTTAGGGGAGGAAGACTGAAGACATTCTATATATAACTGACTCATAAAGTTCACAGAATCATAGAATTACTTAGGTTGGAAAAAACGACTAAGACCATCTGGTCCAACTTTAACCTAGCACTGCCAAGTCCACCATTAAACCACATCATCTAAGCACTACATCTACACTTTTTGTGGAAGACCTTCCAGGAAGACTTGATGACTCAGCTACTTCCCTAGGCAGTCTGTTCTGATACTTCACTACCCTTTCAGTGAAGATTTTTTTCCTAATATCCAACCTAAACCTCCACTGGTGCAATTTAAGGTCATTTTGTCTTGTCACATGTGCTTGGAAGAATAGACTAATCCCAGCCCTGCTATAGCCTCTTTTAAGGTAATTGTAGAGTTCAATAAGGTCTCCCCTGAGCTTTCTTTTCTCCAAGCTAAACAACCCCAACTCCCTCAGCTGCTCCTCTTAAAACTTGCTTTCTAGGCCCTTCACCGGCTTCTTTGCCTGTCTTTGGACATGCTCCAGCACCTCAATGTCTTTCATGTACTGACGGGCCCAAAACTGAACAATGCATTTGTGGTGTGGCCTCACCAACAACAGTTGTCTCTATTCATGCCCTTTCCGGTTTTCCTCTGGTTTTCCAGAGTATATTTTGTACCATTATGAAGAAACAAATAAGGATTAAGTAACAAAAACAAAGAAAATAACAACAAGCTAACAACCCACACCCACTGTATTTGAATCTTTAGTATATAAGCCAAACAGTGAGATTACTTGCCAAGTAGATTTTCTAGATGCATGGTGTCAGTTGGTTAATACCTGTTTGCAAAAAAATTTTATAAGGTAGGTGTTCATCTGCAAGGTCTTTGTCAAGTTAAGGGCACATTTTAAAAGAGCTGATACCAAAAGGTGACCTACACTGAGCAATAACAGAGCAATAACAACATCCACAGTATCTGCAAGGTATTAGAGTTGACATATGCTTGACAAGCACTCAGACAGCTCTGAAAATCTGAATGTTTGTGATAAGTGCACTCATGCAAACTATAAATAAAATATACATATTGCAGAACTGCTTTTTTGAGTTGAAGCAGGTGAAGTTCTGAGTGATGTGAAGAGCTGTAGTGAGATAGGGTGTTGCCTTTAATATTTCATGCTTAGTTATGTCATTTTCTTAAAGATTTTGAGGTAGATTTTGACCTGAAATACTTTGTAAGACCAAGGTACCAATGTTTCTTAATATTATATAAACGTGATTTTAGGTTTTTCATTTTGTTTTAGTGGAAGGAATGTTACTGTTAAAATGTCATAAACCAGAAAACTGCATCTCTTGATGCATAATTTTGGCACTAAGCCAGGGATAGCAAAAATAAATTTCAAATAATTCTTCAACAGCTTATTAATTTTTAATGACTATGCTGGTTTACCTCATCTTGATATATATTTTGATAAACTTTTTTTTTTTTTAAGAAACAACAGCAACAACAACAACAACCACATAACTATGGATATCAATAAGCTCTTAGTGATTCATGGTATATAAAAAGAAATGAGTACATTTGATGAAAGTATAGTGAAAAACAGAACTTTACACTTGATAAGAAGTAAGAGTGTTTTTTTTTTTTCTATTTTTTTCTATTTTTTGAGTTTTTTTTTTCTTTTTTTTTTTTTTTCTGGAGTTTAACTAAAAGGCACACGTTTATCAAAGAAAGCCTTTATAATATTCAGAAGTTTCTTCTATTTCAAGCATTACATTAAAAAAAAAAATCAGTTTAAAATGTTGCAAAATGATTTCTCATTCTTACAAAATACTAATAGGGGAAAGTGTACACATGACTAACAGTGACCCAGTGCCACAAAAAAGGTTGGTGGAGGAATCATCAAATATCTGAGTTGGAAGGGACATACAAGTATCATTGAGTCCAACTCCTGGGTCCCGAAAGGACCACCCAGAAACTCAGACCATGTGTCTGAGAGTATTGTGCAAATGATGCTTTAACTCTGTCAGGCTCGGTGCCATGATCACTTCCCTGGGGATCCTGTTCCAGTGCCTGACCACCCTCTTGGTGAAGAACCTTTTCCTCATATCCAGTCTGAACCTTCCCTGTTGCAGCTTCAAGCCATTCCCTTGGATCCTATTACTGGTCAGCAGAGAGATCAGTGCCTGCCTCTCCTGCCTCTCTGTTCCCCCTTGTGAAGAAGTTGTAAACTGCCATTAGGTCTCCCTTTAGTCTCCTCTTCTCCAGGCTGAACAATCCAAGTGACTCCAGCCGCTCCTCATACAAATTCCCCTCTAGACCGCTCATTATCTTTGTTGCCCTCCTTTGGACACTCTCTAACAACTGTATACCTTTCCTATATTGCAGTGCCCAAAACTGCACACAGTACTGAAGGTGAGGCTGCACCAGTGTAATGTAGTGAAGTGCAATCCTTTTCCTTCAAGATCTAACACTGCAGTTCTTGATACACCCCAGGATACTGTTGGCCCTTCTGGCTGCCATGGCACACTTCTGGCTCATGTTCAGCTTGCTGTCAACCAAAACCCTCAGATCCCTTTCTGTGGGGCTACTCTCCAGCATCTCATTCCCCAGTCTGTACGTATAACCAGGGTTGCCCTTTCCCAGGTACAGAATCTGGTTCTTGTTCTTGTTAAACTTCATATTGTTGGTGATTGCCTAGCTCTCTAATTTGTCTAGATCTCTGCAAAGCCTCATCACCCTCAATGGAGTCATCAGTACCAACCAATTTGGTATTGTCTGCAAACTTGCTCAAAAAACCTTCAAGTTTTTAGAATGAATCATAGAATGGCCTAAGTTGAAAAGTACCTTTAAGATTATCTAGTTTCAACCCATTGCCCCCATTGTCATGAGCAGGGTTGCCAACCACTAGAGCAGGCTGCCCAGAGCTGCATCCAGCCCAGTATTTAATGCCTCCAGGGATCGAGCATCCACAACCTCTCTCGGCAACCTGTTTCAGTGCCTAACCACCCTCTGAGTGAGAAACTTCCTCCTAAATCTCCCTGTCTTAGTTTAAAACCATTCCCCCTTGTCCTGTCTCTATCAGCACATGTAAACAGGCATTCCCCCTCCTGTTTATACATGCCCTTCAAGTACTGGAAAATTGCAATGAGGTCTCCCTGGAACCTTCTCCAAGCTAAACAAGCCCAGTTCCCTCAACCTTTCTTCACAGAGGTGCTCCAGCCCTCTGGTCATCTTAGTGGCACTCTGCTGGACCCATTCCAAGAGCTCTACATCATTCTTGTGCTGGGGGCCCCAGGCCTGCATGCAGTATTACAGGTGGGGTCTCACAAGAGCAGAGTGGAGGGGGACAATCACCTTCCTCTCCCTGCTGACCATCCATTTTTTAAGTCCTGCATCTAAATTGTTTATGAAAACATTGAAGAAGACTGGTACTAAAATGGAGTGGGAACCTCACTAGTGACAGATCACCAGCCTGATGTAACCCTATTTAAAATAACAGTTTGTGTGTGACCTGTCAGCCAATTGTTCACCCATCTTAATATTCTTTTACCTAACTCTATTCTGGTCATTTTGTCCAGAAGGATACTGTGAGAGACAGTACTGAAAGCTTTACTGAAATCCAGAAAGATTATATCATCTGGCTTCCTTTGGTAAACCAGCTGGGTGATCTTGCAAAAAGGAAATTAGGTTTGTTAGGCATGACTCTCCCCTTGTGAACCCATGTTGGCTCTGACCAATGGGTACATTGTCCTTTAGGTATTTTTCAATAAATCCTAGAATAATCTTCTTCACAGTTTTAGCAGGCACTGAAATGAGAAAGAGGAAACTGAACGAAGTGATGAGGAAACTGTAACTGTACAAATAGCAGTATACGTAGTAAAGGGGAAGCACCAAACAAAGGAAGATCACCATCAAAGTTTTCAAGACAGCTCTATCACTGCTACCAAATAAGAGTGTCTGACAGTGAACTAGAGCTAAAGGGAAAAAATAAATGAAGGTCTGATACTTCTTTCGGAGGGCTAGTAAATGTCATAATGGGGATGATCAAGAAAAGAGATAAAAATGCATGCAGTAAGTGCAAATGTGACAATCTGTCTCTGGCTCAGTACCTCACCACCGCAACTCCGCTGAGGACAGTGAGCCCGTTGCTTTGTATACAAGTCTGTCTGAATTATCTCCACTATCTAGGAATACCTGGAGTGAACTCCTTAACAGTATCCCCACTAGAACAGACACCTTCATAACTGTGAAATTTAGACAATAAGATTATTTTTAAAGTGTCATCCCTGTCTTTATAAAAACTCCTCTTAGTGTTGTGACTCCCTTCTTCAGTAAAGTAAGGAATATTTTGTTGTTGATTTCACTAAGATAAAAAGCTATATATATATATTTTTTTTAGTGTTTTGTTTTGTTTTTAATCAGCACATATGCATTTGTTTCCAAGATTCCTAGATGCAAGCAAGATATCCACTGATTAAACTGACTGCTTTCTATTTTTATTTTTTTTTCTAGTAAACATGTATGCAGATAAAATACTTGTACTATTTCTTCATAGGTATTTTAAGAGTTCTTTAACCACTGCTTGCTGTGAGTTTAGCAGAGGGGTATACATGTATGAATGTTTTTGGTTTTTTTTTTTGTAGTTGTTTGTTTGTTTGTTTGTTTTCCCCAGGGGAGGAGGAAGTAATTGTTTAGCCACTTAAGCAATAAAAATCTTCAGAAAGATGAAGAAATTTAGAAAGAAAAATCTTAATTACTTCATTTTAAATTGGATGCTGTTTTGTCATATTCTTTTGAAAGGTGTTTGCATATCTTAAATGGGGCAATTACCTAATAAGACAGCTGAGAAAGTCTAGCACAAAGTAAACTGCTCTATTTAAATTTGACCCTGTAATTTGGTACTAATTTGATGCAACCCTATCACTAATTACTGGGGTCGTAAACAAAATAACTTCAGTGTAACTGTAGGAAAACGTGAGCAGGTGGTTTGCATGTGAAAATCAAGCACAATTTAATTTGTGTTAACTCAGATTTTTAATATTTTAATTCTGAGGTTTGCAAGTAGTTCTGTGATGGATAAGAACAGTGACGCATAAACAGTGTCTCTCACTTGATAAGTTAAGACCATTGCATTTCATGCTTAGAATCTCTGATGTTTAAAGAGCATCATTGTGCAACCTCCCCTTCTGCAAGACACTAGTAGGGGCACTCTCTTACACTCCTACTTGAAAGTAGATTTTCACCAGAAGTGTTTTATCTATCTATCTATCTATCTATCTATCTATCTATCTATCTATCTATTATTTGTAAATTAACAGTTTCAGCTGGAAAATACATGAAAGGTTTATTAGCAGAGGCAGAAAGAAAATCTAGTGTGGCAGCTTAAGTCTCATTTTCTTAGAAAGAAAACAAGTAAACAAGCCAAAAACAGATGAATAAACTTTAAGATATACATTGTGTGGTAGGAAAAAAAAAAAAAAAAAAAAAGGGGGGTCAATTCCCGCTTAAAACAAGAACTCAGCTCATAGTAAAGTTTTGTTAGCACATTTTTATTTGCCTTCTTTATTATTCTTAGCAGGTTTAACTTACAAGAGGAACAGACAGATACACTTTTGGATCCTATAAAGCTTCCAACAGGAGCCCCCAGAAGAATTTGTGTTCCTTACACATATCTACATTGCAGACTGACCTGGCTATAAATAAAGTGTTCCAAGAATGCAAAACAAATTAGTTGTTTCATCAGAGAGCAATTGCACCACAGCTCAGTGCAGTTTAATGCCCTCTTCAGAGAATGAGAGTTGATACAAAGCATGATGGCTGATAAAAATATTAAACCTGTTTATACCAGTTCTAATGGGTTTTGTATTTTCCATAACAAAGGTGAAGCTAGACAGTAAGGACCTTGTATTGGCTAATACACTGCAGATCAGGAGCAACCCTTTAAAGAGATGGAAGTATTGTACCTTCAATGAGATG
This sequence comes from Anas acuta, assembly GCF_963932015.1. Taxonomy (NCBI): domain Eukaryota; kingdom Metazoa; phylum Chordata; class Aves; order Anseriformes; family Anatidae; genus Anas; species Anas acuta. The sequence goes on from NC_088979.1 coordinate 37,380,691, forward strand.
CTTAAAGAAGCTTGTGAAGGACAGGGGAAGCAGTCAGTGAAACAGAAAGAAAATGCCTGTAGCAGGAGAAGAAAGTGGCAGACAAAGGGATATAGCTTGCAACGGCCTCATAATCAAGTCCCACAGTGATCTAGTAAGAGTTTGGAAGGGCTTTATTACCCCCAAGAAGTCACTGGAACCTGACTGTTTGAAAAAAAGGACCTATTTTTTTAAGTAAGAAAAATGTAAATTTCTTTTCAAAGCTTCTACTTAAACTATGCCATATCTAGCAGTTCTCTCTGCATATACTTATGATGGCCAAATCCCTATAATTACATTCTATGAAACAACTGTATTCTGTTAACATGTCAAAAGCTTTGGTAGTGGGGGGACTGCAGAGGTGGCCTCTGTGAGAAAAGTCCAGAAGCTGCCCCATGTTAGATGAAAACCAGTTCCAACAAGCTCCAGAAAGGACTTGCCACCAGCCAAAGCTGAGCCTATTAGCTACACTCATTACACCTCTGTGAGAGCAGATTTAAGAAAGGGAGAAACTGCTGCACAACAGTAGCTGGGAGAGAGAAATGAGAAAATGTAGAGAGAAATAATGAAGATTTCAACATCAGTGAAGAAGGAGAGGGAGGAAGTGCTCCAGGCACCAGAGCAGCTTTCCTGAAGCCTGCAAAGAGCAAAATGGCAGAGCAGTCTGTCCTCTTTCAGCCCCTATAGTGTAACATGTTGAAGCAGATATGCACTCTGCTGCCCTTGGAGGAGCCCATGGTAGAGCAGGTGGATATGGGCTGAGGGAGGTTGCAGCCCATGGGGAGCCCATGCAGGAAGAGATTCTGGGCCAGAGCTGCAGCCTGAGGAGAGGAGCCCACAGTGGAGCAGGAGGTGTGGCAGGACCTGACACCTGTGGGAGACCCATGCTAGAGCAGTCCATTCCAGAAGGGCTGCACACCCTTGTATGGTCCAATACAGGACCAGTTCTTGAAGGGCTGCAATATGTGGGAAACCCATGTAGGACCAGTTTGGGAAGGATGGCATCCTGTGGGAGGGACCTCACAGTGGAGCAGCAAAAGAGAGTGAAGATGAAGAAACAACAGAGATGAACTGTTATGGACTGACTGCAACCTTCATCCCCCATTCTGTGCCATGCTAAGTTTATGAATTCCTAAATTTTCTTTGCTAGCACATACACCTCTGCTTCATTTACTAAACTCTTGATCCACACATGTTTATCATTATTGCCCTTCCAGTTATCTTTCCCCTGTCTTTCTGAGGGGGATTGAGTGATTGACTGCGTGGGGGTTTACCTGTCAGATGGAATTAACCCACGATTATGCAGAGATTTTCCTTGTTTTAACAGCTGGGCTACATGTGATCCCAAACAGAAATGCGTCTGCTGTATGAATCCAGTGTTGTCAAAGTTACAGAAAACAAGTTCTGGAAACATCAATCCTTTGTTGCAAGTGCAGAATAGTTATATGTTGAATATGGTGGTATTCAATGCTACTGATGAAAACAATATCTAGTGTGTGCACAAAAATTCCACATTTCCATGAAAGCATGGCTCCTTCCTGCAAAAGAACTATGCAGCTTGACAGCTCCATGTAGGCCAGGACACTGGGAGTGACAAAGGTTCCCCAGGGTCCATCGCAGTAGGGCCTGACAGCCAGGGCCTATCCCACGGCCCTAGCCAGGAGGAGGGCAGCTTGGGGTATTAGGGCAGCCCTGGGCATCAGGCACCTCCCTGGGGATGGGGACAAGCCAAGGCTGATCTGAGACATGGATAAACAGGTAGGTGAGGTCCAGGTTCAGATCCAGCCCCAAGATGGCCATTCAGGACCATGGGGATGGAGCAAGAGCCTGGTGCTGTTAGCTGTCAGGTCCGCAATGTTTTGGGGCTGTAGCTGGAGCCAGGCCTTGGTGAATTACCACAGACTGTATACTGGTGTGAGCAATGACTTCTCATGGAGAGGTATTCATGAGCAGCATCATGAAAAGACAGAACTTACATCAACAAACTTTTATTATCCATATACATGCAACTTGTCTATCTATTGTTTAAACAGTGAAAGTTGCCTCCATTTGTGCACCATTCTCTGTACTAAGTATTATTGAATACACATATATTGAAACACCAGAAAACAATATATATTTAACAATTTTAATGTATGTATGCATATAATTTTCTAAAGAAAGCACAATTCTGCTACCACTGAAAGCAATTACAAACTTCATACTCAAAAACCCACAACACATTCTGTTCTCAGGGAAGTGTTTGTTTTACTTGAGAGTCTAGTTCCTCATCAGAGCTACTCACTGTAATTTAATAGAAATATTTTTCTTTTTTGAAGGGCAGAAATGAAGTCCTGAAATAAAAGATTAAAAAGATGATGTCAGCCTTTCAGTTGATGAGCTGATCTGCATACTGAAGGAAAGTAATTCAATTCCACGGAGTAAAGAAGGATCAGGGGGCATGAAGCTGAGGTTTACAAAGGCTTAATATAAGGAATAGTATGAATACTGATTTCTTTTTGAGTGGGGGAAACTAGAAAAAATAATTAATTAAGTGTGTTGAGGCTAACTAAGTATTCTCAAACATATTTTCCTACATAAAACTAATCTATATATATGTAAATTAACAGGAATTTCTCAAGTATCATATTTTGCTTGTAGTTGCTTAATTTTTCCTGGGATGTACCTTCTAATCATTCTTAATGTAATTCATCTTTGAAGAGAAAAGATTTATCTGAAAATTTATCATAAAAATAAGTTCTCGAATACCATAGATTAGTGTATTACAGACTCCTGAAGATGTAGAAGGACTGACGCTCACACGAATTCTTACTGGGGCTTGGTATAAGCAAAAATTTAAAGTTCTTTGCAAACTTATTCTAGATTGGGCTTTTATCACATTGAGAACTCTGTGAAAATTTGAGTTATTATAAAAGACATAAATTTCACAAACTTTTGAGAAAATCTAATAAAGAAAAAATAATGTTCAACACACTATATTTAGAAATTGATGTTTTATTTCATCAGACTGCTTTCCAGCTTATCTAGTGTCACATAAGATCAAGACTTGGTCATTCAATATGCAACCACAGAAATGTACATGTCATTGCAAAGATTAAAAATTATTCTGAATTTGAGATGAAACTCTAATAACAAGGATAAGTGTAAAGGAAATTCTGTCAGAAAAGTGGAAAAAAAAAAAGAGATAGGAGATGAAGTTTGGCATTGCATGCTTGAAATTTGTTTAAATCAGAGTAGCTGTATATAAAAAAAAAAAAAAAAAAAAGAATATAATTGTGGAGGAAGATATCAGTTTGAACATGGGATTCTATCAGCTATACTTTACATTAAACAATTGCGAACAGAAGAAGCATTTAGCAAGGGATGGTGTTTAATGAACAACCTTTAAAATGGGAAAGAATGAAAAAAAAATGTCAAAGAGAGGGTAGCAAAACATAGGAAAGCAAGCAAACAAACAAACAAACATACAAAACCTTTGCCAACTATAGAAGATAAAGAGTACCAAATAGTAATTGTGATGAGTAAAAAGGATATAGCTGCATGTGGGATGTTGAAGAAAAAGAGGAATAGAGCAAAATGTAGACCAAAGAGAATACAGTAGCTGGCAAAGGCTGTATGAAATCTGAAGAACCTGTGGAAATATTCATTTACAGTAGCTGACTTTCAAGATGGTGCTATGAAGGAGTGTAGCTTTTAGCAAGTCTACAGACAAGTCAATTTCCCAAATAGTGAGCAGAGGTACATTTCTGCAGAAAGGGAGAAAGTAAAAAGATTGGAGTAGCTTGGGGAATTTGAAGTCCTCTTGCTATATTACTTTTAACTGTAAGGAGGAGTTGATTTAGAACTATATGATGCAGTACCTGTGCTTTTATTAATTGTTAAAAGGTAGATACATACAACATCCAGATCAAACTAACACCAATGAATGAGAATCTCTTTTTAAATACTATTCTGTAACTCCTCCTTTCAGTCCTGGAAATGGATATTGTGGATATTGTGTTTTTGTTTGTTTGTTTGTTTGTTTGTTTGTTTGTTTTTTAATGGAAAGGCCTATTTCTCATAATTCTTTAATTCTTACTGAGGATGACAATCTCTGAACCAAATTCCAGAGCCCTAAATACTCAGTATGAGTAGCAATAGGGAACAAGACAGCATTTCCAAATATAATTGTATGTCTACCACAATTCAATTTCTACTGTTTTCTTATTTGTTAGTGTTCTTTATCATTCTTGATGTGAATTCCTTCAGGCAGCAGGTGAAGGAGCCTCCTGAAGGAGGCTTCAGCATGTGGACAGCCCATACAGAAGCAGACTCCGTGCTGAAACTGCAGTCCATAAAGAGATTATGGCAGATCTGGTAGGAGGTGCTGTGCATGGGGGACCTCTGATGGAGCAGTCCATATTTAGACAACATATTTTCTCCTCCTGTCCTTTTGAGGAGGAGGAGTGAGAGAGGAGTGTGGTGGTGCTTAGCTCTCCATTGGTGTTTAACCGCCATACACATGAATGTCTTCATTTTCATTGCTATTCAGATTCTATTTCCCTTATGTGAAATGTAATTCAAGACTTATGTTGAATGTTTAAATAAGGTATGCAAAGGCAAGATACAACAGGTTGTATTGTCAGTGTATTTTGCCTTAATGAAAGAGAAGGACAAACTCGTAGCCAACAGTGCTGATGTAATGAGGTAACTTGAGAATGATATGTAAGTTTTTAACACCTCTCCTAAGCAGCTCAAAACTTTGCCATATCACTTATTATGAAAGTAAAATAAACTATTTAAAGCTTAGTAATGAGATTTTTCATTATTTATTTTTAGAATAATTTCCAAGAAGAAAATAATTCAAGAAAGTAATAGAATAAGTAATAGAATGAGAGCTAATTAAGCACAGTTTTTTTTTTTTGTTGTTTGTTTGTTTTTTATTTATTTATTTAGCGTCAGCACCATAAAGATGAATTGGTTGATTTACTTTCCTCATACGTGGGTGTCCTGCTTTCAGCTAGGATAGAGTTAATTTTCCTCCTAGTAGCTGGTAGGGTGCTGTGTTTGGGATTTAGGATGTGAATGATGTTGATGCCACACTGATGTTTTGATTGTTTCATAGCAGTGCTTACACTAAATCAAAGACTTTTCAGCTTCTGACACTGTCATGCCAGCAGGAAGGCTGGGGGTGCATCAGGAGCTGGGAGGCGACAGAACCAGGAGAGCTGACCTAAACTGGCCAAAGGGGTATTCCATACCATCTGATGGTAACAATTAATATGGGGTGGCTGGCCAGGGTTGGGGGACGGGCTGCTTGGGGATAGACTGAGCATTGGTCAGCAGGTGGTAAGCAATTGCATTGTGCATCACTTGCTTTGTACACAGTATTAGTACTACTACTACTGTTATCCTTTATTTTCTGTCCTAATGAACTCTTTTTATCTCAACCCACAGGCTTCATTTTTTCCTGATTCTTTTCCCCCATGATGGAGGGCGGAGGGTGAGAGAATGGCTGTGTGGTGCTTAGCTGCTGGCCGGGTTAAACCACAACAGTGGGTAAAATATGCATAAGTTTTATTAATCCAAACCAAATTCAAAAAGTTGGGTGAAGGGTGATAATATTCCTTTACATCTTTATTATTATTTCAATATACATATATACTTCTTTTTATATTGTTGTATTGGTTTTATATGGCAAGGTTTTGATAGCTGAAGGCTGTAGGATTGGCCTCTGTGAGAAGAATCCAGAAGCTGCCCTATATTAGATAAGAGCCAGTTCCAGCTGACTCTAAAGGGACCCGCTGCTGGCCAGAGCTGAGCCAATAAGCAACATTGTTTGTGCCTCTGTAACATCATATTTAAGAAAGAGAAAAAAACTGCTGTGCAACAGCCTCTGGGAGAGTGAGATGTGAGTATCAGCCCTGCAGACACCAAGGTGAGTACAGAAGGAAGGCAGGAGCTGCTCCAGACACCGGAGCAGAAGTTCCCTTGCAGCCTGTGGAGAGGACCCTGGTGGGGCAGGTGGATGTGGCCTGGAGGAGGCTGTGGCCCATGGAGAGCCCCTGCAGGAGCAGGCCCCAGGCCGGAGCTGCAGCCTGTGGAGAGGAGCCCACGCAGGAGCAGGGAGCCTCTGGGGAGCTGCCGCCCACCCGTGGGGGACCAGTGCTGGAGCAGTTTGCTCCTAACGGATGGACCCTGTGATACGGAGCCATGTAGGAGCAGTTCTTGAAGAGCGGCCTCTGGGCAGCCCCTGCAGGATCAGTTCAGGAAGGACGGCATCCCATGGGAGAGACCCCACGTGGAGCAGGGGCAGAGAGTGACCAGGAAGAAGCAGCAGAGACAAAGTTTACAGACTGACTGCAATCTCCATTCCCTGTTACCCTTTGCCACGCGGGGTGAGGTTGTAGGAGAAGGTGGATGGGGGGAAGGGTGGTTTTAGTTTTGTACTCCCCCCTCCCTCCCCCCCATTTCTCACTGCTCTAGCTTGTTAGTAATATGTTGTAAATTACATTAGTCTTCCTATGCTGAGTCTGTTTTTCCTGTGACAATAATTGAGTGATCTCTCTATCCTTATCTCAACTGTTGAGCCTTTTTCATTGTGTTTTCTGCCTCTTTGCCTTTGAGGAGGGGGAGCGAGAGAGTAGTTCTGGTAGAGTTCATCTGTCTAGCTGAATAAAACCACAATTGTGTGATAAAAGATTTAAAATATTACAAAAGTTGAATGTAACAAAATTTGACCTTTTGAAAATAACACTTAAACTGAAAGTTATATGTTGTAAAATACTTCATTTTAACTACCTGTGAATTGTACATAGGAGAAACCTATTCCTCCTTCTTCAGCTTTCCAGTTTAGTTCACTTGTTTCCAGTTCATACGTGTATTTCCTCTCCCTCTTCAGGGAAACTGTCTCAGTGAAAAACTTTTTTATTTGATCTAGTTATTTGTTACCACATTTTCAGTAGAAGAGAGGAAGAGAGACGGTAAAAGTCGATGAGTTTACATACCGTTTTGATAAACTCCTGCTTTAAAGCCAGGTAACAGAAATACACCCAATCTTTTGGAGGTGTGTGCCTACACTAATTACCCTTTGTCGCTACCATCTGAAGAATAGAAAGGGGAGTTTTCTGTCTGTGCTTAAATCAAATGCTGTATGTAGGAGCTGCTGAAGGCAGTGCCTTGCCTAAAGTGCCTTGCCAGCTGTGTCAGCATCCTGCATGTCTCTTGGATACATGTTCAGCCTTGCTACTGGTTGCACCTACAAAGGAGAAAGCACAGCCATATCACCCAGCCTGGGCAGAGACCCTGGGTCCTCCGACATCGGGCTGGCCTCCAGCAGCCCTGCAGGAGGGTTCTTGGGCAGGTCTGGGGTGGGGCAGGGGTCACTAAAGGAAGCAGTCACTCTTAACATCCTTTAACACCAATATTTACAAACAAGTCTGGAATTTAGTCAGTAAGAGGGAAAAGGTGCTCTTGCAAAAGTATTGATATGGAAGTGCCACAACAGCATTGTTGGCAAAGTTTTATCTCCCCTCTTCTGAACCTAGATGTGAAACAAATATAGATAAATATATAGATATAATAAAGATATATTTGTAGTCAGCATTGTACAAGTGGCTGTAATAGCTGGACAAAAGAGCCCATAGTATTCTCAGTGTGATGATAATTCCTTTTTTTTTTTTTTTTTCCAAGTCTGTGGAGATTAGACAATAAAATCAGAAGTGTTATGACATTCTTTTCTAATGAAGCTGTGTATGCCATTTGTGATATAATGTAGTTCTGACAAAATTATTGCATTTTTCACTGCTGTGGGGAAAAATATATTAGTATTTTGCATTTTTGAACTCTGTGGAGTATTAAGCTGTGGAAAAAAATAATATCAAAACTTAACAGCATTCATGGAAAAACATGCTATACATCTACAGCAGTTTATTTCCAAAGAATACACAACATTGTGTAACATAAGTTTTATATTATAAACACTTGAAGAGAAAATCCAGTTTTAAAAAATGCTTGTTCATGCTGATAGTTGATGCAATCTCTAATTCTGTTTTAAATTTTTTTTTTTTTTTTTTTTTACTTTCACTCCTGTAAATCCAACTGAATCCCATCCTCTCCCCCATCTTCCCCAGAGGGGTGGAAGAGAGAATCAGAAGAGCAGAAGTACAGAAAATGTATGGGTCAAGGTAAACTCACTTTAATAGCTGAAATAAAGAGGAAAAAAACAAACAAGTGATGCAAGAGGAATTGCTCACTACCTCCTACAAGCAGGCCAATGCCCAGGCAGTTTCTAATTAGTGACTGCCGTCACAATTCTAAAACACAGCACCATGTAGACTGCTAGGAAGAAATTTATCTCAGTTCCAGACAGAGCCTGTACATAAGGGAATGATTGTATCAGATGTGGATTATATACTTGAAATTATAACATATACAAATAAATATTGAACTCCTCAGACCACAACAGGAAATCAGTAAGAGAAATAACTGTAATATATATACATGGTGCATAGTACATTTGCAGAACTATGCTATCACTTATGATTCTTGGACCTTAATAGCCATCTTCATACTTTAGTCCCAAAGCACTTTACATAGCATGCAAGTAATAAAATGGAACGTTGGCTGACCATCAAGCTGACACATAGTGATGAAGATTACTCATAGAGCTTTTGGAGTCATACAGCAGTAAAAAGAGCAAAAGTCCTGAATAAGACTGTCTACCATGAACATTTCTGCATTAAAGATTTACTTTAGTTTACCAGTAGACTTTTGAAGCAAATGTCCTTGCTGTCTCTATTTAAAATATTTCAATTTGTTGTGGAGCAATGTATTTTAAGAGGAACTAGGTTTCTTTTAGAGGAAACCAATGTGGATGATGTGCTGCATGTGTGCACCTAATATGCTTCAGCTGTAAATGAGCTTTCAGTCCATAGGATCACATTGAACATACTCTTGAAATGTTGAAAAGTCTTTAAATATATTTAGTGTGATGATTAGATCCTCCATATTGAATTTGCTCTATCTATCCAATCCTTTTGATCTGCACTAATTTCACAAGTAATCATAGACAAGGTCACTAACAAGAAAAACACACTGCCAACTTACACTCTTAAAACTTTTTATTTCTATAACTGCCTCCCTCCCTCTCTTCGGAATGACCACTTAAATACACTCATACTTCATTGTGGTGAACTGAGGACAGCAAAAGGCTAAAAATACTTTCAGTTTCTACAGTGAATATTTTATCAGAACACAGATACTGTAAAATAGAATTAGATGAATAGGGATAACTCTTTGATTGAAACACTATGTACGAAACTTTCCTTTTCCCACTGTGCCATTGCAATAACTTTGGAATTTTTTTTTTTCTTCTATTCCTTTTTCCAGTCTAACAACTTCCAGTAGCTTGCTGAGCTGAACAAACTTCACAGATTTCCCCTTCTTGTTTTGTAGGAAAGTTTCTTTCCTGTTACCTTTGAGGTATGTCTTTGGTCTGTTCTCTAATTGCAGACTCCTGCTCATTTGAGGATCTTCAAAGCTGCAAGACAATCTTTTTCACTTACACTTTTCTGTCACTGGTACTTCAGGCATCCTTTCCCAAGCGTATATATGCACATTTGCAAATGCAAAATCAGAACAAAATCAATTAATTTTGAGGTTAAGGAAATTTTACCTTTCCAACATACTTTATATTTAAGCCAAAATAGACTGGACAGGACAAGGTAAAAGGAAACCTTTTGAATTGCTGCACAGTTCACAGTGTTTCATTTTGCTTTACTTGGTTAACAAAATGCAATATTTATGCTGTAAAATGGAAGCTTGCAAATTAAACAAATCTTTTATCCTTCTTGAGAAGACTCAGATAAAAGACTGATTTCAACACAGTTGACCTTAACTTGAGCAAATTAGAGAAAGGTGAATAGCACAAATGAAAACTTTCTAAATAGAAAGAAAAACAAGTTATCACTGTTTCTAACAAACCTACAAGGTATTTACATTAGATCTGAGAAAACTGTAAGAGTATTTAAATGAAATCTCTCATATCTTTTTAACTCTCTGAAACGTAAGACTATTTATTTTACCTTCTAGCTACATTACAGTCAGTGGCAGTATAATTACCATCATTAAATAATGCCTTTGTTGAATTCTAAAAGTGTATGACAGTACAAAGTCGTAAGTATATGATGACATGCATTAACTGCCTCATGGCCATACTCCTTAAAGTCATGGCAAATTGCTAATTGGTATTTCAGTAGAATTCAGCAAGTGAGAAAGGTCCGACTCCTGGAGTTCAGATTACTGTATGCTCAGTGTTTCATGGCATTATGATATTCCCTCTTTCTAACTCCTCAGTCTTCATATCAATTAAAAAAACAAAAAACAAAAAACAAAAAACAACCTTCTCATATTCGTTAAAACTTTTAGTGTTAGGGTCATTGTGCAATAAACCTTTTGGTAGTGTCAGGGTCCTGAGGACACCACCAGGTCTCACTACCCATGCATTGTGTTTTAACCCTGGTAGGCAACCCCATACTGCTCACTGACTTTCCCCAGGTGGGATGGGGGAGAGAATTAGAAAGGTAAAAGTGCAAAAACTCATGGGTGGAGGTAAAGACAGTTTACTACAGAAAGAAAAAGCTGCATGCACAAGCAAAGCAAAATAATGGATTAATTAGCTACTTCCCAATGGCAGGCAGATTTGTTCAGCCATTTCCAGGAAAGCAGAGCTCATCACATGTAATGGTTACTTGTAGAATCATTAGGTTTGGAAAGGACATCCAAGATCATCTGGTCCGACCATCCCCCTACCACCAATATTACCCACTAAACCATGTCCCTAAGTACCACACCTAACCTTTCCTTAATCCCCCCTGGGGAAGGTGACTCCACCACCTCCCTGGGCAAACTGTTCTTATGCCTGACTACTCTTTCTGAGAAGAAATTGCTTGGGAAGACAAATATTATCATTCCAAACTCCACTTCCCACCCCCACCTCCTTCTCTGCCCTAGCTTTTATTACTGAGCATGACATCATATGTGCCTTTGTCACGTGTGCCTTTGGTCAGTTTGGGTTAGCTGTTCTGGCTGTAACCCTTCCCAACTTCTTGTACACCCCCAGTCTATTTGATTGCAGGTACCAAGTGGAAAGAACACTGAGTTGTTTCTTGTAACTCCTAAAATGCATGCATTATTAGGTGGAGTCTTTTATACATCAATCTGTACCACATGTTATACACAGGGAAATACTGATATTTGTATGTTAATTAATTGCAAAACTGCTGGTAAAATCCCAGCTGCTTGCCTGCCTTGTAGAGTTTATAACTGCCATCAATCACTTTCTTTCCTTTCAAAACACTGCATTTAAATGACATTTTCTTTATATTTTGCATCATTCTTGTAGTTTACAGTGTGACAGCACTAATATTTTTTGTGTTCCCTATCCCTTATTTCTGTAACTCAACCATAACTGGAGATGGCACTAAATAAGTTAGACTGTAATTCTGAAACTAAACAACAAATCCAAAGGATATTGATTTCTGAATTAATAAAAAATAAGACAAATAGAAATGGAATTCTCAAAAAATGCCTTATGTTCCCGAAGTACAGATTTGGAAAGAATATTTTTTGTCATTGCTTACTTATATAATTTTTCTTTGTTTGTATTTTGAATAAAATAGAAATGTATTACACAAACATAAAATCAATTAGAAACTGAATATTCAAGACAAAATAAGGTGATACTCTATAGAAGTGACACAGACCACACAAAACATTCATTAGGAATATTTGTAGAGCTGCCTTTGATTCAATTACACGAAGTGTTTGGAATCATCTTTTACCTGTTCTATTCAAAATGCTATCATGTACAATGCAATTACCAATCATTTTGAAAAGCAGCCAGGGTGGTGTTCTAACAAGTAACCAGAACCACCACCAACTGTTTCGTAAAATCCCGAAAGAAGTGATTATTATTTTGTACCAACAAAAATATCAGTAGGAAATTATAATTTCTCTAAGCATTCAATAACTAATAACTAATAACTAATAAAGTCCCATGCAGGTAGATTTGGAGTTTTGCAACAGTAGATTAACAGGTATAGTTCTGTTTGCTTCTTGTGCCAGGATTTTAAGGGGACATCAATCAAATTCCATCTTTTTTTTTTTTTTTTTGTCATCCAAATTCTGTTGTAGGTTATGAAATTTCTCAGACACTAACTTGTTTGTTTGTTTGTTTGTTTCCCTGTTAGCATTTGCCAGTGTCAGAGATTCAGAAGTGAAATAGTGAGATTCAGTCAGCTTGCAAACTGCAAATAGGTCTTGCAAGAATGAGACATAGTTTTCTACTACACATTTCCTTAAAATATTAGTTTGCTAGAACATCTGCTGCCCGTGCTTTCGAATAAGAGAATTTAACTCACTACACAAACTACATTCTGCCTGTTGACACATTGCCAGAGGGCAGACCCAAACAAATTAGTCTGTAGATATACAGGTATGTAGGTTTTGGTACTAACTCATCTACTACAATCTATACTATGTAGAAGGCTTTTTATAGGCCTTCTTTATATCTTGTGACTACTTTTCTCAGATATTGAGAAAACATTACGAAGAGATAGTTACTCACAATAAAGCGATGTAAAAATTAAGGTTCCACATATAGTCCTAGAATGAACATGATGTAAATTTAAGTGAACAATATTAAAAATTATTGTATCCCTGAAAATAAAATTGCTATTTTTCTTTTTTTTTTACACAACCACAGATGTAGTTCTTAGTTTCACATTTATAGTGCTCCAATCTGTTTTCATGAGATATAAAACTTATTTAGGCAAAATGTTATGACTGAACATATAGAATATTTCTAAGAAATATTATTAAATATAAAAGGAAACAATAAACTCTTCTGAGCAAGCATTCTGTCTTTAAAATAAATAAATAAATAAAAATAAAATTAATAAAAAAATAAAGGTCATATGAGTATTGTTTTTTCCTGACCTTCTGATATATCATTCCATATTTTACATAGTTCCATTATATTATCACTATTTGCCCCTCTTCTAGATTTACTCTCTCTTAAAAGAATTTTTGGGGTCTCTAACATTTTGTTTTATTTACCGTGAATCCCACGTTACTGTGCAGTACATTGAAGAAGACCATTGCCCTTTTGTTTTCTGAAAGGCTTAACTTTTTTTGTTTGTTTGTTTTACACCATCTAGACTTGTGGATCTAGCCTTGGAAATGTTTCTGGGTGTATTTAAAGTAACCTGTAAGTCAATGTCAGGCCTATATTTAAAGACAATTGGAGATTTTGTAGATATTTTCCTATTCATTCCCCTTCATATAACTCCTTCACCATTAATAAATTCATTTCTCATTAAAGCTTAATTCTACTGAAGCCAAGGGCAAAACTTCTAATAATCAATTTTAGTACAATAACAACAACAGCAACTATATTGCTTTACTCGTTAAAATTTCAAAACTGCATAAAGCTGTCTTGTCTCTTGAGCAAATAAAAGGTCAAAATACCTATAGAAGTTACATCTCTTTTGTGAAAAAGTGCCATGCACTGAACTACGACCTGAACAAGCTCTACAGCTAGAAGCAGGATAGATACATCAAAGCAGTACAGATCAATTTTTATGGGTGCAGCACATCATAAACTAGTTTCTAGGACTTGAGCTAGTTTTGCTGCCTTGTGCAATACTGTGCTATCTTGTTTGGTGTATATATATATGTGTACATGTATATATATATATATGCAGAGCTGTACTTAAAGCTGCAGATAAATGCTTACAGTCTTTCTACTGTCACAAATGACATTTTAGGTGATGCTCTAAAGTAAGTTAAGAAAATAATGAAAGCATGTAAAAAATGTGGATATCCTTAACCTTTTAAACATATTATTTGCTCATTTGTTAAATTATGCTTATATATAATAATTGTGTCAGTTATCATAGACTTACTGAATAATTCAATTTGGAAGGAACTCATTTGTTTTTACTCTCCACTCAGAGAAGCATCAACTTTAAGATTTGATCAAGATGCATAAGATTTTGTTTTGAAGATCTCCAGGAATAATTCTTCTGCCATCTGTCTGTCTCCACTATGCCACTAAATTGAGGCATAAACTTCAACCAGTTTCTTTTCACCATTAATGCAAGCTTCTACGGATATGGGACTGATTCTAAATAAATTAGTTTTGTTGTTTAGACCATAATAACTTTATAGCAAATATTCTCTTGCCTTTTGAATTTCTCTTATTCCCTTGTATTTTGTACTTAACAATTACTATGTGTTCTGCAGCTATTATTTTTACAACATATATTTCAAGCCAGAAATCAAAACAAAAGCTTTCCAGATGTTCTTTAAATAATAAAGTGACATTATCTTAATATTTTAAGAATACATATAATTCATCTACTTTATGGAGCTTCTACAAATAATTAAGTGAGGGAAAAAGCAAAGAGTGCAGCTGCCTTCTGGGGTTGTTCTGACCCATCACTGCTCCTGGTGGGCCACTGGGGAGGTGAATGGGGACCTAATGTCTCTGCTCAGGCATGTGTCATGCTCAGGATGTGTCTGCCGCCACTTTTCCGTTTGCAGGTTCAGCTGGTAGCAAAGCTGAGCACATATTTCAGTGACACACAGACACAAAGAGAGACAGGGTGCTGACAGGATGGGTCACACAGGCTGCCCCAGACAAAGGCTGCCTTCAACAGCACTTACACACAGGACTTGAGTAAAACATAGACAAAGACAGCAACATCCCCTTCTGTCTGGCTGGTAGAGATGCAAGTTTGCAAGTGCAGGCACACACACAGCATTAGGTTACAAACATACTTTGGCAGATGCTTTGAGTACCTGGCATGTCTCCTTTGTCCATCCAGCACTCATGCCTAGTTCCCAGGCCCTTTACCCAATTAGCATATCAACTACTCCCTGGTCTAGTCCAGCTTGAAGCTCACTGCAGACATGTCCAAACATTGGACAGACAAGTAGAGACTGGCCTTGTTTTACAAGTGATTGGCCCTTTTATACCCTTCTCTACATTTTTGTTCCTTCTACTCTGCCATCCCCCTGTACACTCATCATGGGTTTGCACATCTCTTCAGTTTCTGCACTCTCCCAGCCCAGCCCCCCTCCCAGGTTCAGAGTCTTATCAAATGCAAAGTTCAGGTTGATCTTCCTGGCAGTGGGAGGAAGGACTGGGAGGTATGCTTCTTGTCATCGTCTCCATTTTTTTCTTTGACAGATCCGCTTCTCAATATTTTTCATATCATCCTGAACCAGATATTCTCACTCAGACAACCTTGCTTGCATCAACATTCCCAGATGCAATCTCTTTCCTTTTAAAATAGTACAACTGACCATTTTTTTCTGGTCATGGCCTCTGAGCTTTGAAGACCTTTGATCAGATAACCCTGCTACAATAAAGATTTCCATATACTCACATGCCTTCATCAATTAGTGTGACTTGATCAGACCTCGTTCCCATTACTGCCTCCCTTTCTTATTATCTCTTGTTGCACTGAAAAAGGCCCTTGACCAGATAACCTTAAAGGAGCAGGCACTCTCCTTCTACATATCCTTACAACTTTTTCAGTTATTAATGCTATTTGGAAAGTTTTGTCTAGCAAAATTTGTAAGTAATGAGCATCATTGCAGAGTTCTTGTTTATCTTGTACTGTTTCCTGGTGTTTGTCCATGTCTTAGTTGGAGTTTGGTCAACAGGTAGTTTTCTACGTTTCTACCGTTCCCCTCATTGTGTATAAAATGTATCTAGCCAGAAAATGACTACAGGAAAATAAATAAATAAATAAATAAATAGTTTTCATCTCATACACAAAAGCCAGGAAGGAGGATGAGCCAGAAAGACATGATGGATGAGCTTATGTGATGTTGTCACTTAAATCTCAAGGAATAAAATGAAAGATGGATACTCTAATTAAATTTCATAATTAGTAAACTTATCTGGTGTGCCTATGAGCATGATGTTAGAAAGTTGTATCTTTATATATCTAGCTTTTCTAATGCTTTATTTTATCCAACTCTAGGGAAACTAAAAGATTGAGGTATAAAGGAAAAAGAAGCTTGAATTGCATTTCCTAATCATTTGTGACTCCAGCCTTCCTAAAATGTTTTCTAATTTCTAAACTGATGATAGCGAAAATAAGATGATGAGTTTTAAAGGATATCAATAACTCTTTTGTTTTTATCTCTGTATGTTTTTGCCTTGTGAGCAATAATAAAATATAAAACAAACAAATTAAAAAAAAAAAAAAAACACAACAAAACAAAACACAATAAACAGCAACAGCAACAACACCATCAAAATAGTAAGCTTTTTATCATGATGGACCAAATAAGTATTAAAGAAGGTAAAAATACATATATTTCTGTTTGGCTTTTGTTATTCTTTTTATCACTAAACATTTGGGCTTCATTTTCCCTACTTGA